>NC_138209.1:3979571-4187071 GCF_964194415.1 Vipera berus | reverse complement strand
TTATTCCTTCCTTTTCCTTAAACTGGACATACCCAATTCCGGCAACCGTCTTTTATAGGTTTTAGTCTCCAGGCCTTTAAATCATCCTAGTTGCTCTTCTCTGGATCCCGTTTCACGCTCCAAAGCCAGATGCTTTTGAGTTTAAAGGCTTGGCTTTAAAGAGACAAACTGCTTATTCAAGGGGGAAGGAATGTATGCAGGGCCGCCTGCCCCTGCGCGCACGCACACACACACACACACACACACACACAAAGAGTTGCAGAGTTCACCACAAGTTCACACTGGAGAGCACAGCTACGCAGCCTGCACAGCTGCCGTGGAGCAGGTGGGAGCAGGGTTGTAGTATCTCCCGGGTGAGACTTGGATGCCCCTTGGATGCTTCACGTTCTTTTAATGTCGGATGGCAAAGTGACCGGCAGCCAAGGCCTCTCTTTTATTTGTCCCATTTCTGAACCTTCTTAGATTTTTTCTTTTTAAAAAAGAGGGGGGGGGGGTAGGGGGAATCTAGTGACTTTGGGGGAAGTGTGACTTTGCCCTTTCCAACCACCCCCCCCCCGTAAAAAAAAGGTGAGATTAAGTCGGTGGGCATCCTGGAGTAGCGGAAATTTTGTGTTGATGCTCACAACAAAGGTCTCAGAATGCCCATTGATCCCCAAAAGGGCTGGGTGGGGGGCGGGGGGAGGTTATTTTGATGGACAGGATTTTTCCTCTGTTTGCAGTGTGGAAAAGCCAAGGATTGTTTGCTTAAAAAAAAAAGGAGGCGGAGGAAGGGAGAGAGAGGGGGAGAGAGAGGAAGGAAGGAAGGAAGGAAGGAAGGAAGGAAGGAAGGAAGGAAGGAAGGAAGGAAGGAAGGAAGGAAGGGAAAATGAAAGGGGAAGAATGAATGTAGAAAGAAAATGAAAGAATGAAGAAAAGAAAGAAAAAATAGAAAGAGAAAATGAGAAAGAATGAAGAAAGAAACAGAAAAAGAAAGAAAAAAAGAGAAAAGAGAAAAAGAAAGAAAAGAGAAAAGAAAGAAAAAACAGAGAAAGAAATAGAAACAGTGGCGTAGTGTGGGGGGTGCAGGGGGGGCCAGCCGCACCGGGCGCAACATCTGGGGGGGGCGCGCTCGCACTCGCAGCTCTCTGCCCCTGCCTGGCTCACTCACTTTCTCTCACTGCAGTGCTGGCTGTGCGAATCCGATCCGAGCCGCCAGGTCGCTGCCCACTGTGGAGGGGTGTGTGTGCCAGGCGTGCGGTGCGGTTAGGGGGCGCAAATTACTTGCCTTGCCCTGGGTGCTGACAACCCACGCTACGCCACTGAATAGAAAGAAAAAATAGAAAGAAAGAAGGAAGGAAGAAGTCAAAGAAAAAGGGAGTTAAAGAGGAAGGAAGGAAGGAAGGAAGGAAGGAAGGAAGGAAGGAAGGAAGGAAGGAAGGAAGGAAGGAAGGAAGGAAGGAAGGAAGGATGGAAGGAGACAAAGAAAAAGGAAGGAGTTAAAGAGGAAGGAAGGAAGAAAGGAAGGAAGGAAGGAAGGAAGGAAGGAAGGAAGGAAGGAAGGAAGGAAGGAAGGAAGGAAGGAGACAAAGAAAAAGGAAGGAGTTAAAGAGGAAGGAAGGAAGGAGACAAAGAGGGAAGTCAAAGAAAAAGGATGGACGGATGGATGGAGTCAAAGAGGAAGGAAGGAAGGAAGGAAGGAAGGAAGGAAGGAAGGAAGGAAGGAAGGAAGGAAGGAAGGAAGGAAGGAAGGAAGGAAGGAAGGAAGGAAGGAAGGAAGGAAGGAAAGTGTCAAAGAAAAAGGAAGGATGGATGGAAGGAAGGTAGCCAGCTTGGAAAGGAGAAAAGACCGATTCCTCCAGTGAAAAACTCACTCTCATTTTACTTTATTTTATATTTCTCAGGCGAACCCACAACGCTTTCCTAGCAGCCCCCCCAAAACAACCATGGCAGGGCACGAGAGAAAGAAAAAAAAAGGCCTGCAAACCGCGGATTGCTGCTCCTAATGCATATTTTGTTCAATATGAACAACAGGCACGAGCCAAACCCCTTTATTGTTGCCATGGGTTACCGGTGCAAAGGGCCAAGAAGCCCCTGGAAAGTTGACTCCCACCCACCCACACCCCCTCCCCATTCCGTGCGCTGACAGCCCCTTCACGAATCCCCTGCCTTAAAATGACATTTTCCCAGCATTCCCATGAAGTCAGACCCTCCCCCACCCCGCCTGAATGTCTGACCGGCCTAGAAAGCCCTTTGCAGCCTGTCCAAAGATTTTCAAACAAGCCGGACCCACAAAATCTTTACATCTGCAATTTGTTGGCTCTCAAGCTTTCTAAACAACCACAACGAAGGCAAACTGGGCCTCTGCCATTTGGGATCAGCTTCCAAGGCTGGGAAGTATGGAGAAAAACTGACTTCAGATAAGCCACGAGTTTCCTGCGGCCACGTGGCGGCTTGGCTCGCCAGCGGGAGGAGAGAAACGGAAAGATCCCAGGAAACCTTGCAAGATCTTGCTCTGAGCTGGATCTCTTGAAAGCCCCCCACACACACACACACAGCTGGAAAAAAAACAGCTGGAAGGATACGGTCTACTCTAAGCCATTTTCACACAGGCTAATTTTTCCACAGCTGATTTTTCCACAGGCTAGAACCGATCTCTATGGTTTCTCTATTCCCCAATATCTCAGGGGGCTGCCCACAAAGAAGAGGCAGTCAAGCTCTTCTCCAAGGCGCCCGAAGGCAGGACAAGAAGCAACGGATGGAAACTCATCAAGGAGAGAAGCAACCTGGAACTAAGGGGACACTTCCTGACAGTGAGAACAATTGACAAGTGGAACTGCTTGCCACCAGATGTGGTGAATGCTCCAACCCTGGAGGTTTTTAAGAAGAGACTGGACAGCCATTTGTCTGAAATGCTATAGGGTTTCCTGCCTGAGCAGGGGGTTGGACTAGATGACCTCCAAGGTCCCTTCCGACTTTATTATATTATTATTAACAAACTGTCTCCAGAAGCTGTGAATGCTCCAACCCTGGAGGTTTTTAAGAAGAGACTGGACAGCCATTTGTCTGAAATGCTATAGGGTTTCCTGCCTGAGCAGGGGGTTGGACTAGATGACCTCCAAGGTCCCTTCCGACTTTATTATATTATTATTAACAAACTGTCTCCAGAAGCTGTGAATGCTCCAACCCTGGAGGTTTTTAAGAAGAGACTAGACAGCCATTTGTCTGAAATGCTATAGGGTTTCCTCCCTGAGCAGGGGGTTGGACTAGATGACCTCTAAGCTTATCTTCCAACTTATTATTATTATTATTATTATTATTATTATTATTATTATTATTATTATTATTATTATTATTGAAAAATAGATTACGGGGAAGTCCTCGAATTACATCAGTTCGTTTAGTGGCTGTTCAAAGTTGCAACGGCGCTGGAAAAAAGGGGGCTTAGGGTCTTTCTTTCTCTCTTAATGGCCGCCGCAGCATCCCCAAGGTCACGTGATCAAAATCCGGACCCTTGGCGTCTCATATTTATGACGGTTGCAGGGTCCTGAGGGGTCGTGTGATTCCCCTTTTTCGACAACTGGCGAGTCACCGGGGAAGGCAGCTTCGCTCAGCAACCGTGTCGCCAACTTAACAACTGCAGCGATTCACTTCGCGATTGCGGCAAGTTGCAAAATGGGGCAAAACGCACGTAATACGTGTCTCCCTTGGCAAGAGAAATGTTGGGCTCAATGGAGGCCGAACGCGGAGGACCCTCCCTACACAATTTGTGGGCTGCTCCTCTGGTTATGCCAGGAAACAACATCTGGAAACAGGTGGGCTCATGAGCTGGTTCAAGAAAGCGCAACTGCAGGGACAACACCACGAATGAGTCAGTTTCAGCGGTGAAGGCTAGAAACCAGGAGACTGTGAGTTCTAGTCCCGCCTTAGCCATGAAAGCCGGCTGGGTGACTTTGGCCCAATCAACAGGAGACTGGGAATTCTAGTCCCGCCTTAGGCTTGACAGCCAGGTGAGTGACTTTGGGCCAATCACCAGGAGACGGTGAGTTCTAGTCCCGCCTTAGGCATGACATCCAGGTGAGTGACTATGGGCCAATCACCCGGAGATGGTGGGTTCTAGTCCCAACTTAGGCGTGACAGCCAGCTGGATGACTTTGGGCCAGTCACCAGGAGACTGGAAATTCTAGTCCCGTCTTAGGCGTGACATCCAGGTGAGTGACTTTGGGCCAATCACCAGGAGAGGGTGAGTTCTAGTCCCGCTTTAGGCATGAAAGCCAGCTGGGTGGCTTTGGGCCAATCACCAGGAGATGGTGAGTTCTAGTCCCGCCTTAGCCATGACAGCCAGGTGAGTGACTTTGGGCCAATCACCAGGAGAGGGTGAGTTCTAGTCCCGCTTTAGGCATGAAAGCCAGCTGGGTGACTTTGGGCCAATCACCAGGAGATGGTGAGTTCTAGTCCCGCCTTAGCCATGACAGCCAGGTGAGTGACTTTGGGCCAATCACCAGGAGATGGTGAGTTCTATTCCCGTCTTAGGCGTGACATCCAGGTGAGTGACTTTGGGCCAATCACCAGGAGAGGGTGAGTTCTAGTCCTGCTTTAGGCATGAAAGCCAGCTGGGTGACTTTGGGCCAATCACCAGGAGATGGTGAGTTCTAGTCCCGCCTTAGGCGTGACAGCCAGCTGGATGACTTTGGGCCAATCACCAGGAGAGGGTGAGTTCTAGTCCCGCTTTAGGCATGAAAGCCAGCTGGGTGACTTTGGGCCAATCACCAGGAGATGGTGAGTTCTAGTCCCGCCTTAGCCATGACAGCCAGGTGAGTGACTTTGGGCCAATCACCAGGAGATGGTGAGTTCTAGTCCCGCCTTAGGCGTGACAGCCAGCTGGATGACTTTGGGCCAATCACCAGGAGACTGGGAGTTTTAGTCCTGCCTTCAGCATGAAAGCTGCCTGGGTGACTTTGGGCCAATCACCAGGAGACTGAGAGTGTTCTTGGTGTCACCCAAATTTAGATATATTTCTATTTCTGTGTTTTTTTTAATTACATACATTTAATTTCTTTAAATTACTATTCCCTCCTCCTTTTCTGTGCTTTTTATAGCCTTGGGAACTTATGATGAGAAGGCAACTTTTTAGACTGTAACAAACCTCGAAACCTCCCAAAATAACAGACTTGCTGGTACTCCTCACAACTTTAGGTTCCTACCGTAAAGAAACTTGCGTGGCAAATAATATTTTTAGCCAAACTTTACACCTTCCCTTTGCAACTTCTTTTGCGTGTCCCTGGAGTAAAAGAGAGCCAGGAAAGCTGATTTGCAACAAAGCTGTTTTTCATTCCTCAACACCCCACTCTCCAAAATAATTCAATAAATTTCTTAAGAAGCAGAGGGCTCTTTAAAAAACAAACAACAACCACAAAGCCCATTGGCACATGGTCAGCATTCACTCACTTCCCCCAAAAAGCAGGTTCGATCACTTAAAAGCATGAATCAGAACTTCGGAGAAGACTCTGCCTCTGGACTCTTGTAACCAGAATAGCAGAGCTGGAAGGGACCTTGGAGGTCATCTAGTCCAACCCCCTTCTCAGGCAGAGAACCCTATGCTATTTCAGACAAACGGCTGTCTGATCTCTTCTTGAAGAGAAACCACAACTTCTGGAGGCAAGCACTTCCACTGGTTAATTTTTCTAACTGTCAGGAAATTTCTCCTTAATTCTATGTTAGATCTTTCCTTGATTCGTGTTTCCACCCACGGTTTCTTGTCCTGCCTTCGGGTACTTTGGAAAATAGGTTGATCCCCTCTTCTTTCTGGGGGTCAAGCTAATTCGAAGACTGCCCCCCTCGTCCTTCTCTTCATTAAACTAGACACAGCCAATTCCAGCAATCGTTCTTCGTATGTTTTAGCCCTTAATTCTTTTTGTTGCTCTTCTCTGCACTCTTTCTAGAGTCTCAACGTCTTTTTTACATCGTGGTGACCAAAAACTGGATGCCGTATTCCAAGTGTGGCCTTGCCAAGGCCTTATAAAGTGGTATTAAGACTTCACGTGATCTTGATTCTATCCCTCTGTTAATGCGGCCTAGGATTGTGTTGGCTTTTTTGGCAGCTGCAGCACACGGCTGGCTCCTATCCAAGTGACTGTCCACTAGGAATCCGAGATCCAGGTTTCGCCTAATCTGCATCTATATATTTGGTTTTTCTTGGCTAAGGAAAAAACCTTGCTTTTCTCTAGAGCAGGGGTCTTCAAACTCGGCCCTTTTATGACTCATGGACTTCAACTCCTAGAATTCCTCAGCCAGCATGCCTGGCTGAGGAATTCTGGGAGTTGAAGTCCATGAGTCATAAAAGGGCCGAGTTTGAAGACCCCTGATGTAGATTAAGGAGAAGACAGTCTGATCTCAGGAAACAAATTAATCACTAGAGCAATTAGTCAGTGGAAGAAGGGCTTGCCTTCAGAAGCTGCGAATGCTCCAACGCTGGAGGTTTTTGAGAAGAGCTTGGACCACCGTTTGTCTGAAATGGGCATGTAGGGTTTCCTGCCTGAGCAGGGGGTTGGACTAGATGACCTCCACGGTCCCTTCCCCCTCTGTCATTCCGTTATTACATGATAATATGGAGGTGGCCCTCAAAGGATGCTTCTGGACTTCAAAGAGTTCTTTGTAGGTAACGAAGAACCACTTCAAGAAGTGAAAACCAAGGCAGAGGTTCATCCAGAGCGGGGGGGGGGGCTCTTCAAACCTGGCCCTTTTATGACTTGTGGACTTCAACTCCCAAAAATTCCTCAGCCTGGCTGAGGAATTCTGGGAGTTGAAGTCCACAAGCCATGAAAGGTGCCAGGGTTGAAGACCCCTGCTCTAATCTGTATCAACCATTTGGGGCAACTCCCAGAAGACGTGTGGACTTCAACTCCCAGAATTCCTCAGCCAGCGTGCACGCTGGCTGAGGAATTCTGGGAGTTGAAGTCCACAAGTCATGAAAGGTGTCAGGGTTGAAGACCCCTGCTCTAATCTGTATCAACCATTTGGGGCGACTCCCAGAAGACGTGTGGACTTCAACTCCCAGAATTCCTCAGCCAGCGTGCACGCTGGCTGAGGAATTCTGGGAGTTGAAGTCCACAAGTCATAAAAGGGCCAGGTTTCAACAGCCCTGATCCAGAGTAAGGAAATAATTTTTTGTCCGTTGTTCAAGAAACTCAACCCCCACGCACTCCAAAGCTAGCAGCCAAAGAGTCAAGGACAAAACTGGGCAGAGAAAGGATGCTTTTGCCGGCAGATACCAAAGACGGCCCAGTAACAAAAGAAGGTCAGTTTACTGCAAGGCCAAGAATCAAGATCTAATTTTTAACAGACTCCAGAAGTTGAGTAAGAGTTTGAAAAGTCTGCGGAGGGGGGAAAACAATCAAGCTCCGGAGAACGCCAAGGATCCCTCAAATTCTTTTTTTTTCCGAAGAGGATGGGGAGAGAGAGAGAGAGCAGACAAAACATCAGAAAGAACAACAACAACAGGGGGGAAAAAATGCTGAGACAGGGGGAGCGTTTTCATTACGCACATCAGCTTCCCAACTCTGGAGAAGGAGCAATTTTGTCCCAGACGTTGCTCTGGATAGAAAAATATTTCGGGGGAAAATAATAAAAAATAAAACGAGAGTTGCTTTCTCGCTGAAAAGAGTCTTTTCACCTTTCCAAGCTGGCGAACTTTTAAGTTCTTTCCTTCCTTGCTTCCTTCTAGCCTGGCTGCCTCGATCTTTCTTTCTTTCCTCCCTCTTCTCTTAGTCCTTCCTTCCGTCTTCTTTCTTTTCTCTTTTCCTTCCTTCCTTCCTCCCTCCCTTCCCTTTTAACTTCCTGACTCCCTTCCTTCTCTCCCTTCCCTCTTTCCTTCCTTCCTCCCTGCCCCCTTCCTTCCTTCTTCCCTCCCATCTTTTATCTTCCTCCCTTCCTTCTCTCCCTTCCCTCTTTCCTTCCTTCCTCCCTGTCCCCTTCCTTCCTTCTTCCCTCCCATCTTTTGTCTTCCTCCCTTCCTTCTCTTCCTTCCCTCTTTCCTTCCTTCCTCCCTACCCCCTTCCTTCCTCCCTCCCTCCTCTTTTAACTTTCTCCTTCCTTCTCTTTCTTCCCTCTCTTTCCTTCATCTGTCCCCTTCCATTCTTCTTTCTCTTCCTGTCTTTCCTCTTTTAACATCCTTCTAATCCTAACCCTTCCCATTCCTTCCTTCATCCCTCTATCCCCTTCCCTTTTCTTCCTTCTTTTCCTCCCTCCCTTCCTTCCTTCCTCTACTGTTTTTATTTCTTTCCTTTTTCTTCCTCCCCTCTTTCCTTCCTCCCTCTGTCTTCTTCCCTTCTGTTTTCGCTCGTTCTACTTTTCCTCCCTCCCTCCTCTTTTTAACTTCCTTCCTTTCTCCCCCTTTTTTTTTCCTAATTTGCTGCAAAGTATATAAAATCTGGGGAAAAACCTGTGAAAACAACAAATGAACCAATTCCAGAAGCGGCAAGGAATGGGTTGCTATTATTCGCTTTATCAAAAAGAAAAAAGAAAAAAGGATGAAACATTTGCACATGAATAAATGGATAAAGCCTCCCGTCTTCCTTTTGGACAGGAGAACAGGGGGAGAGAGGAAGTAACCCCAATTCACCAAAAGGTTTGCTTTTGGTCAAAGCAAAGTCTTCTTTTTTTTCAGGGAGAATGAAAAGCTACCAACACAGAGAAAGATCGGAAGGAGCTTGGCTCTTTTCATGCTGTCCTTCTCTTTTCCAGGCCAGCGAGAGCTGAAAGAGAAAACGGCTTTCAAAGAGCAGCATGTTCAGCAATGTTGGGACTCTGCTGCTTAATTCATAATGGCCCCTTTTTAAAACTGTATCAAAGACAGCTTAGGATAGCAACCTTTAGCTGCCCCACCAGTGGGGGGGGCAGATGGGGGAGAGGAGGGGAGGAGAGAGGGAGAGAGAGAGGTGATAGATGATAGACAGACAGGTAGACAGACAGACAGACCGATGATAGACAGAGAGTAGATAGATAGATGGATAATGGGTAGAGAGAGAGAGAAGATAGATAGATAGATAGATAGATAGATAGATAGATAGATAGATAGATAGATAGATAGACAGACAGATAGATGATAGAGAGAAAATAGATGATAGATAGATAGATAGATAGATAGATAGATAGATAGATAGATAGATAGATAGATAGATAGACAGATGATAGATAGATAGACAGATAGATGATAGAGAGAAAATAGATAGATAGATAGATAGATAGATAGATAGATAGATAGATAGATAGATAGATAGATAGATGATAGATGGATGACAGAGGATAGATAGATAGATAGATAGATAGATAGATAGATAGATAGATAGATAGATAGATAGATAGATAGATAGATAGATAGATAAGAGAGAGTATATATATATATATATATATATATATATATATAGAGAGAGAGAGAGAGAGAGAGAGAGAGAGAGAGATATGATGGAGAGAGAGATGAGGATAGATAGATAGATAGATAGATAGATAGATAGATAGATAGATAGATAGATAGATAGACAGACAGACAGTGACAAGCAAAGGCAATGCGGGAAAGCCCAATTCACTTAACAAATGTGCTACGAAGTTATCAACTGCAGTGATTCCCTTAACAACTGTGGCAAGCAAGGTCGTAAAATGGGGCAAAATTCACGGAATGAATGTCTCACTTGGCAACAAAAAAAAATTCTCGACTGTGGTCGTAAGGCGAGGACTTTCTGGAATGTTTTATAGCAGGCATGTCCAACCTTGTGGACTTCAACTCCCAGAATTCCCCAGCCAGCATCTCCAAAACCAGCAGGCTATTCCTGGGCAAAGTTTCTCTCTGCCTCTCTTAATGTTTCTGGGAGTTGAAGTCCACAAGTCGTAAAAAGGCCAAGTTTGAAGACCCCTGCCTTAGGTGCTCTGGAGAATAGGTTGACCCCCTCAAATATTGGAAGACTGCCGTCATGTCTGCCCTGATCCTTCTCTTCTGAACTTTTGCAGAATAACAAGAGTTGGAAGGGACCTTAGAGGTCTTCTAGTCCAACCCCCTGCTCAAGCAGGAAACCCTATACCAAGGGTAGGCAACCTCGGCTCTTTTATGACTCATGGACTTCAACTCCCAGAATTCCTGAGTCAGCACGGCTCAGCTTGGAAACCTCTCCCTTTTCCCTCAGCGTGGCTGGCTCAGGAATTCTGGGAGTTGAAGTCCACGAGTCATAAAGCGGCATAGGCCTAGGCCAGGGGTAGGCAACCTTGGCTCATTTATGACTCGTGGACTTCAACTCCCAGAATTCCTGAGTCAGCACGGCTCAGCTTGGAAACCTCTCCCTTTCCCCTCAGCGTGGCTGGCTCAGGAATTCTGGGAGTTGAAGTCCACGAGTCATAAAGTGGCCTAGGCCTAGGCCAGGGGTAGGCAACCTTGGCTCTTTTATGACTCGTGGACTACAACTCCCAGAATTCCTGAGTCAGCACGGCTCAGCTTGGAAACCTCTCCCTTTCCCCTCAGCATAGCTGACTCAGGAATTCTGGGAGTTGAAGTCCATGAGTCATAAAAGAGCCGAGGTTGCCTACCCCTGCCCTATACTGTTCCAGACAAAAGGCTGTCCACCCTCTTCTTAAACTGAACTGAACTGCTATTTTTTTTCCTGCTACTTGTTCTGAATTGAATTGCTATTTCTTTTTTTCCTACTGCGTAAAGGAACACAAAAAGCTTTTTCCCCCCCAGAAAGAGACAGTGTCAACATAGTTCACGTTGTAGGTTTTGAAACTTGGCACAAGACATGCGATGACAAAGCAGAGGGGAAAACACCGCTAAAATGCTAACTCAACACGAAAGAGTGAAGAAGGCTGCTCAAGTTTCTCTTCTTCTTTTCACAGCTGAACCAAAACATCCAAGGAGAAATGGGTTTTGGATTTTGGATCTTGGCAGGTGTTTTTTTTTAACATTTGTGCCTTAAATTGGGTCTCCCGTGATGCTGAATGTCCAGAGATTGATTTAGGAGGAGAAGCATTTTGCTTTAAAACCAACGTTATCTTCTACCTCTTCCTCTCTGGAGCTACAGGGGTGGGGAACTATGGCTCTTTTATGACTTGTGGACTTCAACTCCCAGAATTCCTGAGCTAAGCTTGTAAGCCGCCCTGAGTCTTCAGAGAAGGGCGGGATATAAATGGAATTAAAATAAAAAAATAAAAAAAAAACTATGGCCCCTTCATGACTTGTGGACTTCAACTCCCAGAATTCCTGAACCAGCATGGGGGAATTGTGGCCACTTCATGACTTGTGGACTTCAATTCCCAGAACTCCTGAACCAGCATGGGGAACTTGTGGCCTCTTCATGACTTGTGGACTTCAATTCCCAGAATTCCTGAGCCAGCATGGGGGAATTGTGGCCCCTTTCTGACTCGTGGACTTCAATTCCCAGAATTCCTGAGCCAGCATGGGGGAATTGTGGCCCCTTTCTGACTCATGGACTTCAACTCCCAGAATTCCTGAGCCAGCATTGTCCCAGGGTAATTATTAGTCTTTATAGGGTTAAAGAGGGGGGTAAGAGGATGGGAATTTGGGATAGGGTACAGGAGAGGTTGGGGGTGAGGGCTGGGGTTTCCCCCAATAACATTCAATATTTGGCAAACAGCATATTGTCTGGGTAAATACTGTATATGTAAATAAAAGTAATAAAGCTAATAATTAATAACAATGATAGGTATAATAGATTATCATAAACAATACTAAGTTTTCAATGTATGGTATTTTTTTTTACTCAAATAAATTCAAAATTGCATATCACATTCCTTTCTCTCTAACTCGCTTATCTAGCCATTGATAAGGGAACTATGTCCTCTTTATGATTGTGGACTTCAATTCCCAGAATTCCTGAGCCAGCATGGGGAACTATGACCCCTTTATGACTTGTGGAGTTCAACTCCCAGAATTCCTGAGCCAGCATGGGAAACTTTGGCCCCTTCATAACTGGTGGACTTCAACTCCCAGAATTCCTGAGCCAGCATGGGGAACTATAGCCCCTTTCTGACTTGTGGACTTCAACTCCCAGAATTCCTGAGCCAGCATGGGGGAATTGTGGCCCCTTTCTGTCTCGTGGACTTCAACTCCCAGAATTCCTGAGCCAGCCTGGGGAACTATGGCCCCTTTCTGACTCGTGGACTTCAATTCCGAGAATTCCTGAGCCAGCATTGTCCCAGAGTCATGTGATCTCCTTTTGTGACCTTTTGACAAGCAAAGTGAATGAGGAAGCCAAGATTCACCAAACCGGGTTGCTAACTTAACAGCTGCGGTGATTCACTTAACAACTGGGGCAGGAAAGGTCATAAAATGAGGCAAAACCCACTTAACACATTTTTCACCCAGCAGCAGAAATTTGGGGCTCCCTTGGGGTTGCAAATTGAGGGTGACTATTAAGCTTTTCTAGGGCAACAGCCGCTGAGGAGAATTTCTTTCAAAGACTATGGAAGCTGGACCAAGGGGGCAAAAAGACACCTCAGGACAGAAGAGAGATTCAGAGAAGGAAAAACATTGCCTATTGAAATGCAAATGCCAAAACCGCCCAAAAGGAAACAACACAATTAAACGGGTGGATTATATTGCCAAGTGTGATGGCTGCAGCCAAGAATTCGGCAGCCTTGGCACTGGAGATGATTACCTAATCAGATAGCAGGCAGGTTAATATCTTTGAAATCAGAAGAAGAAGAAGCTCGTTTTCCCCAGGACATTAAAAGCTGCTCTTTCAGAAGACAATGGCCTTCCAAGCAAAGAGTCTTTCAATCAGAAAAGAGCTGGAAGGGGCCTTGGAGGTCTTCTAGTCCACCCCTCCACCCCCATACAAGCAGGAGACCCTATGCTATTTCAGACAAATGGCTGCCCAGTCTCTTTTTAAACGCCTCCAGGGCTCGGTGGGTTAGGACGCTGAGCTTGTCGATCAGAAGGTCGGCAGTTTGGCGGGTCGAATCCCGAGTGCCGCGTAGCAGAGTGAGCACCTGTTACTCGTCCCAGCTTCTGCCAACCTAGCAGTTCGAAAGCACGTAAAAATGCAAGTAGAAAAATAGGGACCACTACGGTGGGAAGGTTAACAGCGTTCCGTGCGCCTTTGGCGTCTAGTCACACCGGCCACATGACCACGGAGACGTCCGAGGATGAGCGCCGGCTCTTCGGCTTTGAAACGGAGATGAGCACCGGCCCCTAGAGTCGGAAACGACTAGCACACATGTGCGGGGGATCCTTTACCTTTACCTTTAGCTTTCCTAGGGATGAAGCACCCACAACTTCTGGAGGCAAGATGTTCCACTGGTTAATTGTGCTCACATCCCCACGATCGCGTGATCAAAATTCAGATTGGATGTTTTCGCTTTGACAACATATGGAGATGCAACCATTTTTCTTCTTACGTTTTACTCTTAAGAGTTAGAGTTAAATGACACCGGAGGGAGGAAGGTGCATGAGAGTCTAGCTAGACATAACAATACCAAGCCTAGTGTGAGAACCAAGGTTATTGAAATAAGAGATGATAAGAATTGGCGAGCTGGAGAACTGGAGGGGAAGGCTGCATTTTAAACTAATTGGAGAATGTGATTTAGGACTGTTAATTGGAGGAGGGAATTGTGCTTTGATACTGTGTGATCAGGGGAGGGGAACTCAGATTTGGCTTTGACTATGTAAGTGCCGACGTTATGCTACTCGAATAAAGATTCTTTTAAGGTAAACAATGCCTCGAAGTTCTTTGAAGAGTTTCATCGGTCGGAACCATGACATCAGATGCTTAACAAATGTCTCACTTAACAACAGAAATATTCGGCTCATTTGTGTTCATAAGTCGAGGACTACCCGTACACTCCACTTATGACAGCTTGTTTAGGGATGGTTCAAAGTTACAGGGGTGCCGAAAAAGTCACTTATGAGGATTTTTCACACTTAAGACCGTTGCAGCATCCCCGTGGACATGTGATCAAAATTCAGAGGCTTGGCAACTGGCTCACATTTATGACGGTCGCAGTGTCCCGGGGTCCCGTGATCCCCTTTTGCAACTTTCTGAACAGCAAAGTCAATGGGGGAAGCCAGATTCACTTAACAACCGGGTTACTAACTTAACAACGGCAATGGTTTAATTAACAACCGTGGCAAGAAAGGTAAAAAAAAGCGGGCAAAACTCACTTAACAAATGTTTCGCTTAGCAACATAAATTTTGGGCTCAGTTACGGTCCTAAGTCAAGGACTGCCTATAATTTGCACTTGAAAATGTGTGAATGTATACAAACCAGACCATTTTTTCCCCCTTGCTTTGAAGGGGTAACCTTCCCTCTGCAGCAAACATAGAGTAGTTTTTCCCAAGCTTAGCCATTTTAAGATGGGTGGACTTCAACTCCCAGAAGACCCCTTGCAGCAAGTAGAAGTCCAACCATCTTAAAATGGCGGGCAGCCTTCAGCAACCCCAGCAAAAGGGCATATCCACAGGGCCCCGTCAACAAAAGTCAAGATGGCCGCCAAACAAAGCCCCGCCCCTTTCCCCACATATTTGTTTTGAGCAAATGGTGGCCATCTTGACTTTTCTGACCCTCTCTGGGGACCCTCCTGTCCCAGAGAGAAAAGTTCCCCATCCCACTATCAAAATTACTCATTTTATCTACTGCTGTTTCGGCCCTCTTCTCCTCTGCCTTTCTCTCCAGGGCCCAGGCTACCAAAGAAGTCCCATCAAAACATATGTCCAGAAACTTTTCAAAATAGGGCAAAAATGTCCAGTATGGGGCAAAACAGGATAGTGACCTTTGCCAACAGTTGTCCCAGGAGTTAATAGGAGTTGTTGTTTTTTAAGTACAATAGAAAATTCAGAGGGGGGAAAAAATAAAAGCAACCACAGTGCTTTGAGCAGATAAACAACAAATAAATGTCGGTATCACTGGAATACAGGCAGTCCTCAAGTTGTGACAATTGTCAGGCTGATCTACCGAAACTCAATTAGTAGATCATAAATATTACCAGCCACGCTTCGCTGTGGGATAATTTAATCTGCAGCAAAGTTTAATGGCTCCCTCTGGCCCACACAGATTCCGACGCCAATTTCTCTGCGGAATTGCTTTGGAAGTTACAGATAGTCCTCAATTTACGACCGCAATGGAGCCCAAAATTTCCCTTGCTAAGCAAGACGGCCGTTTAAGTGAGTTTGGCCCCACTTTACAGCCTTCCTTGCCACAGATGTTAAGTGGATCGCTGCAGTTGTTAAGTTAGTAACACGGCTGTTAACTAAATCCAGCTTCCCCATGGACTTTGCTTATCCAAAGGTCGCAAAAGGGGAATCACACGGGACGCTGCAACCGTCATAAATACGAGTCAGTTGCCAAGCATCTGAATTTTTGATCACGTGAGGATAAATGCATACAAATGTCCAAATTTCCAAATTTTGATTATGTGACCACGGGGATGCTGCAACGGCCATAAGTGTAAAAAAAAAACGGTCGTAGGTCAGTGCTGTTGTAACTTTCGGCAATCACTAAAAGAACTGTTGTATGTTGAGGACTAACTGTATACCACAGACTAGCATTTGGCAGAGCAGATATGGAGACCTGAGAAAAAAATGCTCAAATGCAGTGTTGTGTCTAGGAGTACTAAGATCCAAATCGTGCAAACCACGGTTGACCTTGGCAACTTTGGCTCTTTTATGACTCGTGGACTTCGACTCCCAGAATTCCTGAGCCAGCCACGCTGAGGGAAAAGGGAGAGGTTTCCAAGCTGAGCCATGCTGGCTCAGGAATTCTGGGAGTTGAAGTCCACGAGTCATAAAAGAGCCAAGGTTGCGTACTCCTAGCCTAGGCCTAGGCCGCTTTATGAGTTGTGGACTTCAACTCCCAGAATTCCTGAGCCAGCCACGCTGAGAGGAAAGGGAGAGGTTTCCAAGCTGAGCCATGCTGGCTCAGGAATTCTGGGAGTTGAAGTCCACGAGTCATAAAAGAGCCAAGGTTGCCTACTCCTAGCCTAGGCCTAGGCCGCTTTATGAGTTGTGGACTTCAACTCCCAGAATTCCTGAGCCAGCCACGCTGAGAGGAAAGGGAGAGGTTTCCAAGCTGAGCCATGCTGGCTCAGGAATTCTGGGAGTTGAAGTCCACGAGTCATAAAAGAGCCAAGGTTGCCTACTCCTAGCCTAGGCCTAGGCCGCTTTATGAGTTGTGGACTTCAACTCCCAGAATTCCTGAGCCAGCCATACTGAGGGAAAAGGGAGAGGTTTCCAAGCTGAGACATGCTGGCTCAGGAATTCTGGGAGAAGTGCACGAGTCATAAAAGAGCCAAGGTTGCCTACCCTTGCGTGACTATGGAAACAAAGGTTGCATTTGAGGAAACAGGAGACAAAGAGTATTGACACCTTTTATCTTTTCTCCTGAAGAAGACTTCTAAGACAATTGTGAACAGCCAAGAAAATAAACTGATTGCTCATCAAACAAGTCAAGGCAGAATTCTCACTCAAGACACAAATGACCAGGCTAAACGAACCCTGTTTAACAGAATAACAGAGCTGGAAGGGGCCTTGGAGGTCTTCTAGTCCAGCTCCCTGTTCAAGCAGGAGACCCTATGCCAGGGGTCTTCAAACTCGGCCCTTTTATGACTGGTGGACTTCAACTCCCAGAATTCCTCAGCCAGCGTGCCTGGCTGAGGAATTCTGGGAGTTGAAGTCCACCAGTCATAAAAGGGCCAAGTTTGAAGACCCCTGCCCTATGCCATTTCAGACAAGTGGTTGGCCAGTCTTTTTTTGAAAGCCTCCAGTAAGGAAGCACCCACAACTTCTGGAGGCCAGCAGTTCCACTGGTTAATTGTCCTGGTTGTTAGGGAAGTTTCTCCTTAATTCCAAGTTGCTTCTCTCCTTGTTTAGCTTCTTCAGAGCTGAGCATAAAGAAACATATCTTGCAAAACCGCTTCTCTTTAACATCCCTAAGGTGCTTTTTCGTTTTTTTCTTGCAAAAGGCAACCGGACTTCCTTGTTTTTTTTTCCTTGAAAACATTTCGCTTCTCATCCAAGATAATTTAGTTCTTGGATGAGAAGTGAAATGTTTTGAAGGGGAAAAAAATCAAGAATGTCCAATTGCCTTTTGGGGAAGAAAAAAAAAAGTAACTGTGGGACAACCATGACCTGGATGATAGATAGATAGGTAGGTAGGTAGGTAGGTAGGTAGATAGATAGATAGGTAGGTAGGTAGGTAGGTAGGTAGGTAGGTAGGTAGGTAGATAGATAGATAGATAGATAGATAGATAGATAGATAGATAGATAGATAGATAGATAGATAGATAGATAGATAGATAGATAGATAGGTAGGTAGGTAGGTAGGTAGGTAGGTAGGTAGGTAGGTAGGTAGGTAGGTAGGTAGGTAGGCAGGCAGGCAGACAGACAGACAGATAAATAGATAGGTAGGTAGGCAGGCAGACAAACAGACAGACAGACAGATGGTAGACAGATACATAGATGATAGATAGATAGATACACAGATGATAGAGATACATAGATAATAGACAGATGATAGATAGATAGATGGACAGACAGACAGACAGATGATAGACAGATACATAGATAATAAATGATAGATGGACGGACGGACAGACAGATGATAGACAGATACATAGATGATAGATGATAGATAGACGGACGGACGGACAGACAGACAGACAGAGGATAGACAGACAGACAGACAGGTAGGTAGGTAGACAGACAGATGATAGATGGATAGATAGATAGATATAGATAAGACAGATGATAGACAGAGACAGATGATAGATGATAGACAGATAGATACATAGATGATAGAGATAGATAGATAGATAGATAGATAGATAGACAGACAGACAGACAGACAGACAGACAGACAGATAGATAGATAGATGTCCATAGACTTCTCTTCTCCCGCAAACCAATCTCTCTCTCTCTCTCTCCTTAAACTGAATTAAACTGCTCTTTATGGACATCAGCAGTTTTAAGCAGAAAGAGGAGGGCGATGTTTTTTCTGGAACTGTTCCACTGACACATAAACACTACGGGGAGACCCAGATAGCACACTTTGCTCAACACAAAGCCAGCCAGATTGATGCAGCTAAAGCCAGCAAGGACGTCCCCTCCCCTGATGTGAGGGAGGGAGGGAGGGGAGTGGGCGGAGGGAGAGCCGAAGAGGAAAGAAAGGCTTTGTTTGCAGATTCCCTTCTATCCACACTGCAAAAAAAAAAAAAAGGCACGTGGGAAGTCACCCACTCATCCACTCTGCCCGGCATCTCCCAACTGGCCATAGGGAGTTGGGTAGAAATATTTATAAGAAGGCTGGAAAGGCACCACAATCAGCAATTTTACACATTAATGGGGGGCGGCGGCTTCAATCTACCTTTTTTTTCCCTTGGGGGGAGAAGTTGCAAGTTGATACATACCTGGAAAAAGGAGCTGAAAACCCCCACCGTAGCCACATTATTCTTTCTAAAAATTCTGTTTATTGCCTTTTTTTAAAAAAATAAATAAATAAATCTTTGCCTCCGAATCCTCCAGTGCCAGCCTCCATTTGTGATTATAATAATAATAATAATAATAATAATAATAATAATAATAATAATAATAATAATAATAACAGAAAAGTATTTTCCATCTGATTTGGGTTTCTACGCTTTTTTGTTATTCCAACGGAATTTCACAGCTGGGAGGCACGCTGTCTGTTGCAGCTTTATTTTGTCAGTGACATTTTTTGGGGGGTGGGGGGAATATCAATATTAGGGGGCAATTCATCCAATAGGGAGGATCAGATTTGATTTTTTTTCTTCTTCTCCAGGAAAGAGCTGGGGATGGTGTCATTCCTGGGGTGGGGGGGGGTGAAACTCACTCGGACAGGTGGCAAAGGGGAAATAATCCTGTAATTACGGTTGGGAAAGTCAGGCCAGAGAAAGAGAAAAAAGAGGGGGGGACCCCCCCATGGAAAACAAAGGGGAAGTAGCTGGATGCAATTCCACACACACACACACACACAAACACATTGTGTGCAAATGTAGCTCCTTGCAGCCAACAGCTTCCTAAATTTGCACACACAGGGACACACACAGACACACAGAGACCCAACGAGAGAAGCCGGGAGACAATGCAAACATTCATGCTTCCAACCCATAAACACCCTTGTGTATTTGCAACGAAGCATTTGAACGGCATGCACCAGGCTGACTTCGGAATAATTGTTTTATATTCGGGCATTATATTTAATTGTTTTTAACTTTTGTATCTCGTTTTTATATTTATTGCCCTGTACACCGCCCTGAGTCCTTCGGGAGAAGGGCGATATAAAAATAAAATAAATAAATAAATAAATAAATAAATAAATAAATAAATAAATAAATAAATAAATAAATAAAGGGAGGGGGTAGTTGCTGAGAACAGAACTGATCACCAGAATTCTTGCTTTCCCCCTCCCCCTCCCCCCCAATTTAAAATGAAGGTAAGGGGGAAGCAGCCCACCCCAAAAGGCACATCTTGCAAATTGAGGGGGGGGGAAGGAGAGGGAGGGGGGCTTCAGCCCAGCTGAATGACCCGACTCTACGCTTCCCCCCCCCACACACACACACCCTCAATTTTAATCTTTAGAAATAAAACATTTCCCAGCTCGGTGGGTGGCATATGCCACCCACCCAACTCCCTGAAATAGGTGGGAAGGGTCTCCGGATCGCTAACTGCAACCCACTGCAAGCAGGTTATTATTGATCCCTTTGCAGGATCTCAGCGAGGGGAGGGGTGTGTGTGTGTGTGTGTGTGTGTGTGAAAAGCTCGGCAAAATATAAATCCGCCCCCAAACCGGCAGCTCTCCAGGTGCGCCGGGCTGCCGGCCGCGGCCCCAACGCGTGCAGAGGGCGCCCGGTTGGAGAAGGCGGCTTGAGTATCAATAACAAGGCCATCTGCTGAGCCAGGGAGAAAAAAAGAAATAAAGGGGGGGGGGGCGCGGAGGAAAAACAGCCGCCGAGGAAGGAGGGAATGGAAGGAGAGAAAAAGAGGAGGGGTCCTTCTAGGCAGCCCCCTCCCCAAATAGCTGGAAGCTGGTTGAGGGAGGGGTTGCTTCCCCGGCTAGGAAAGCCCCCCCCCCTCTCCGAGATCTGGGACGGTGGGGAAGAAGGAAGGTGGGAGGAGGAAGGAAAAAGAGGGGGGTCGTTCTCTGCAACCCCCTCCCCAATTAGCTGGAAGCGGATTGGGGGGTCTTTGCTTCTCCCGCTGGGCAAGCCCCCCCCTCTCCGAGATCTGGGACGGTGGGGAAGGAGGAAGGGGAGAGTGAAGGAGACCCCTCCCCAGGAAGAAGAAAGAAGGAAAAAGAGGGGGTCTTTCTCTGCAAACACCCCCCCATTAGCTGGAAGCGGATTGGGGGGGTCTTTGCTTCTCCCGCTGGGCAAGCCCCCCCCTCTCCGCGATCTGGGCCGCTGGGGAAGGAGGAGGAGGAGGGGTGAAGGGCGACCCCTCCCCAGGAAGAAGAAAGATGGGGAAAAGAAGGGGGGTCGCTCTCTGCAACCCCCTCCCCAATTAGGTGGAAGCGGGTTGGGGGGGGGCTTCTGCTTCTCCGGCTGAGCAAGCCTGCCCCCCCCTCTCCGCGATCTGGGCCGGTGAGGAAGGAGGAGGGGGGGTGAAGGGCGACCCCTCCCCAGGAAGAAAAAAGAGGGGGGGGTCACTCTCTGCAACCCCCTCCCCAATGAGCTGGAAGCGGGTTGGGGGGGGCTTTTGCTTCTCCGGCTGGGCAAGCCTCCCCCCCCCTCTCCGCGATCTGGGCCGGTGAGGAAGGAGGAAGGGGGGTGAAGGGCGACCCCTCCCCAGGAAGAAAAAAGAGGGGGGGTCGCTCTCTGCAACCCCCTCCCCAATTAGCTGGAAGCGGGTTGGGGGGGGGCTTCTGCTTCTCCGACTGAGCAAGCCCCCCCCCCCCGTCTCCGCGATCTGGGCCGCTGGGGAAGGAGGAGGAGGAGGGGTGAAGGGCGACCCCTCCCCAGGAAGAAGAAAGATGGGGAAAAGAAGGGGGGTCGCTCTCTGCAACCCCCTCCCCAATTAGGTGGAAGCGGGTTGGGGGGGGGCTTTTGCTTCTCCGGCTGGGCAAGCCTCCCACCCCTCGTCTCCGCGATCTGGGCCGCTGGGGAAGGAGGAGGGGGGGGTGAAGGGCGACCCTTCCCCAGGAAGAAAAAAGAGGGGGGGTCACTCTCTGCAACCCCCTCCCCAATGAGCTGGAAGCGGGTTGGGGGTCTTTGCTTCTCCGGCTGGGCAAGCCTGCCCCCTCCCTCTCCGCGATCTGGGCCGGTGAGGAAGGAGGAGGAGGAGGGGTGGAGGGCGACCCCTCCCCAGGAAGAAGAAAGAGGGGGAAAAGAAGGGGGGTCGCTCTCTCCAACCCCCTCCCCAATTAGCTGGAAGCGGGTTGGGGGTCTTTGCTTCTCCGGCTGAGCAACCCCCCCCCCTCCGCGATCTGGGCCGGTGAGGAAGGAGGAAGAGGGTGCCAAGCGAGACCCCTCCCCAACCCAGGAAGAGGGGGACCCCCGGCCCTGTTTCGCTCCTGGGGGGCCGCCGCGGTACCTCTCTCCTGCGGGGGCCGGGAAGGAAGCGGGCTGGGGGCCGGCGGGCTGTCTCGGGCGGGCGGCTGGCGCTGGAGCCCTCCGGACTCCGCGATGGGCAGCGGCGGCTGTGCGGCGGGGCGGGCGACGACCGGCGGCCTGCTCCTCGGCGGCCCGTCCTTCCTCCTCCTCCTCCTCCTCCTCCTCGGCCGCCCACCGGCACCGGCTCCTCCTCGCAGGCCGCCCCTCCGGCCACGCCTCGCGGCAGGCAAGCAGGAAGGCCGGCTCCGGGCGCTGCCAGCCGCTTCCTGCAACTTGCAAGGGGCTCGGCGGCGGCGGCGGCTCTCTGAGGACGTGCAGAGCGCTCGCCTTGCCCGGCCAAAGTCTCTCGGCTCGGCCACCCAGCGCGCGCGGTGCTTTCGTTCCGACGATCGCCTCTGGGCACGGGCAGAGTTCCCCGACCCTGGGCAGAAGGATCGCCTCTGGGCACGGGCAGAGCGCTCCGACCCTGGGCAGAAGGATCGCCTCTGGGCACGGGCAGAGCGCTCCGACCCTGGGCAGAAGGATCGCCTCTGGGCACGGGCAGAGCTCCCCGACCCTGGGCAGAAGGATCGCCTCTGGGCACGGGCAGAGCGCTCCGACCCTGGGCAGAAGGATCGCCTCTGGGCACGGGCAGAGCTCCCCGACCCTGGGCAGAAGGATCGCCTCTGGGCACGGGCAGAGCTCCCCGACCCTGGGCAGAAGGATCGCCTCTGGGCACGGGCAGAGCTCCCCGACCCTGGGCAGAAGGATCGCCTCTGGGCACGGGCAGAGCGCTCCGACCCTGGGCAGAAGGATCGCCTCTGGGCACGGGCAGAGCTCCCCGACCCTGGGCAGAAGGATCGCCTCTGGGCACGGGCAGAGCTCCCCGACCCTGGGCAGAAGGATCGCCTCTGGGCACGGGCAGAGCTCCCCGACCCTGGGCAGAAGGATCGCCTCTGGGCACGGGCAGAGCTCCCCGACCCTGGGCAGAAGGATCGCCTCTGGGCACGGGCAGAGCTCCCCGACCCTGGGCAGAAGGATCGCCTCTGGGCACGGGCAGAGCTCCCCGACCCTGGGCAGAAGGATCGCCTCTGGGCACGGGCAGAGCGCTCCGACCCTGGGCAGAAGGATCGCCTCTGGGCACGGGCAGAGCTCCCCGACCCTGGGCAGAAGGATCGCCTCTGGGCACGGGCAGAGCTCCCCGACCCTGGGCAGAAGGATCGCCTCTGGGCACGGGCAGAGCTCCCCGACCCTGGGCAGAAGGATCGCCTCTGGGCACGGGCAGAGCGCTCCGACCCTGGGCAGAAGGATCGCCTCTGGGCACGGGCAGAGCTCCCCGACCCTGGGCAGAAGGATCGCCTCTGGGCACGGGCAGAGCGCTCCGACCCTGGGCAGAAGGATCGCCTCTGGGCACGGGCAGAGCTCCCCGACCCTGGGCAGAAGGATCGCCTCTGGGCACGGGCAGAGCGCTCCGACCCTGGGCAGAAGGATCGCCTCTGGGCACGGGCAGAGCTCCCCGACCCTGGGCAGAAGGATCGCCTCTGGGCACGGGCAGAGTTCCCCGACCCTGGGCAGAAGGATCGCCTCTGGGCACGGGCAGAGCGCTCCGACCCTGGGCAGAAGGATCGCCTCTGGGCACGGGCAGAGCTCCCCGACCCTGGGCAGAAGGATCGCCTCTGGGCACGGGCAGAGCGCTCCGACCCTGGGCAGAAGGATCGCCTCTGGGCACGGGCAGAGCTCCCCGACCCTGGGCAGAAGGATCGCCTCTGGGCACGGGCAGAGCGCTCCGACCCTGGGCAGAAGGATCGCCTCTGGGCACGGGCAGAGCTCCCCGACCCTGGGCAGAAGGATCGCCTCTGGGCACGGGCAGAGCGCTCCGACCCTGGGCAGAAGGATCGCCTCTGGGCACGGGCAGAGTTCTCCCACCCTGGGCAGAAGGATCGCCTCTGGGCACGGGCAGAGCTCCCCGACCCTGGGCAGAAGGATCGCCTCTGGGCACGGGCAGAGCACTCCGACCCTGGGCAGAAGGATCGCCTCTGGGCACGGGCAGAGTGCTCCAACCCTGAGCCGAAGCAAGTCCACTTTGTTGTGGCCACCACTCCCCCGGGCATGTCCTCTGAGCATGGACAGAGTGTTCCATCCTGGGCTGAAGGGAGTTGGCTTTGCTGTGTCGGTCGGTCCCCAAAGGCATTTCCTCAGAGCATGGCCAGAGTGCCCCAATCCTGGGCAGAAGCAAAACTGGCTTTGTTACTTTGGGGTAACACCTCTGGGTGTGGGCAGAGTGCCTGATCCTGGGCAGAAGCAAGCCAACTTTGCCGTGGTTGCAACTCCCCAATGACATTGTCTCTGAGCATGAGCAGAGTGCCTTATCCTGGGCAGAAGCGAGTCTTCCTTTGTTAGTTTTGGGCATCACCTCTGAGCATGGGCAGAGCGCCTGATCCCGGGCAGAAGCAAACCTCTCTTTCTTAGCTTTACTGTGGTCGCTGCTTCTCAAGGGTTTCTCCTCTGAGCATGGGCAGAGTGCCCCGATCCTGGGCAAAAGCGACTCTGCCTTCATTATTTTTGCTGTGGTCACCACTTCCCAAGAGCCTCTGGCATGGGCAGAGTGCCCAGATTCTGAGCAGAAGCGAGTCTGCCTTTGTTAATTTTGGGCCTTGCCTCTGAGCATGGGCAGAGTGTCACAATCCTGCTCAGAAGCAAGCGGTCAACAGTCCCCAAGGGCACCTCCTCTAAGCATGAGCAGAATCGCTCCCCAAGGGCACCTCCGCTGAGCATGGGCAGAGTGCTCCAATCCTGGGTAGAAGCGAGTCTGCCTTCCTCTCCTGTGCCGTTCTCCAAAATCCAAAAAAGGGAATAGAATAGAATAAGAATAAGAATAGAATACAATAGAATGTAGAAAGAATAGAATAGAATAGAATAGAATAGAATAGAATAGAATAGAATAGAATAGAATAGAATAGAATAGAATTAACAATAGGAAAGAAATAGAATAGAATAGAATAGAATAGAATAGAATAGAATAGAATAGAATAGAATAGAATAGAATAGAATAATGATAAGAGTGAAATAATAGAATAGAATAGAATAGAATAGAATAGAATAGAATAGAATAGAATAGAATAGAATAGAATTAACAATAGGAAAGAAAGAATAGAATAGAATAGAATAGAATAGAATAGAATTAACAATAGGAAAGAAATAGAATAGAATAGAATAGAATAGAATAGAATAGAATAGAATAGAATAGAATAGAATAGAATTAACAATAGGAAAGAAATAGAATAGAATAGAATAGAATAGAATAGAATAGAATAGAATAGAATAGAATAGAATAGAATAGAATAGAATAGAATAGAATATGTTGGTTCACATAGTGTGGTGGGATGGAGGGTTTGTTATCACTGTGTTGGGGGGAGAGAGCACGGGGAGGCTCAGCTAATCTCAATGTACACATGTTGTACTTTGACAATAAAGGTTTATTTATTTATTTATTGAATAGAATAGAATAGAATAGAATAGAATAGAATGGAATGGAATGGAATGGAATGGAATGGAATGGAATGGAATGGAATGGAATGGAATGGAATGTAGAAAAATAATTAGAATAGAATGTAGAAAATAATTAGAATAGAATAGAATAGAATAGAATAGAATAGAATGTAGAAAAATAATTAGAATAGAATGTAGAAAATAATTAGAATAGAATAGAATAAAATGTGGAAAAATAATTAATAGAATAGAATAGAATAGAATAGAATAGAATAGAATAGAATAGAATAGAATAGAATAGAATAGAATAGGAGGTGGAAGGGACCTTGGAGGTCTTCTAGTCCAGCCCCCTGCTCAAGCAGGAATCCTCAAACCAGAGTTGAACCCCAGTCCTCCCAGCTTCTTTCTGTGCTGTGGCCTCCGGAGCCACACAGAGTTCTTCAGAAAAAGAACCTCAGAGCTCTGGGTAGGCCCAGCATTCCCACCCCACCCCACCCCTTTTTTTGGAGTGGGAGAAATGCCATCAAAGCAAAAGTTAACTGACAGGCCTGCAACAAAATATTGTTTTCCGGGGCTCTTTAAAAGATGCTTTTCAAATTATTTGTCTTGCTTTAAAAACTGAATTGGGGGGGGCAGGTGCTCCTGCCATTCCTCGCCCTGGGACAGGATGGGTTCTGATGTTACCATCCCTTGGATTCATGCTTAATTTTCTTTCCTAAACAGGCTCAACATGGGGTCCTTTGGTGCTCTCTGAGCTTGCTCGTTTTCTTGCAGACGTTTCATGACCCAACTAGGTAACATCGTCAGTGCACGAAGGGAGGGAATTTGCTGGAAGGAGGAGGAGGAGGAGGAGGAGGAGGAGGACCACCACCATTGGGTCCTTGTTGCTCTCTGAGCTTGGCGGTTTCCTTCCAGACGTTTCATGACCCAACTAGGTAGCATCATCAGTGCTAGAAGGTAGAGGAGGAGGAGGAGGAAGAGGAGGATTGTGGGGTCCTTGGTGCTCTCTGAGCTTGGTGGTTTTCTTGCAGACATTTCATGACCCAACTAGGTAACATCATCAGTGCTAGAAGGTAGAGGAGGAAGAGGAGGAGGAGGAGGAGGAGGAGGAAGAGGAGGATTGTGTGGTCCTTGGTGCTCTCTGAGCTAGGTGGTTTTTTTGCAGACGTTTCATGACCCAACTAGGTAACATCATCAGTGCTAGAAGGTAGAGGAGGAGGAGGAGGAGGAGGAGGAAGAGGAGGATTGTGGGGTCCTTGGTGCTCTCTGAGCTTGTTCGTTTTCTTGCAGACGTTTCATGACCCAACTAGGTAACATCGTCAGTGCAAGAAGGGAGGGAATTTGCTGGAAGGAGGAGGAGGAGGAGGAGGAGGAGGAGGACCACCATTGGGTCCTTGTTGCTCTCTGAGCTTGGTTTCCTTCCAGACGTTTCATGACCCAACTAGGTAGCATCATCAATGCTAGCGCGCCGTAAAAGAGACGAGAACCATCTGAGGCTAACCAAGGACTTGGGGAATGCTGGCTCAGGAATTCTGGGAGTTGAAGTCCACAGGTGGGAAAGGGGGGGCCCCCTAATTTCCTACTCCTGGCCTAGGGTACCAACATCCGAGAACACAACTGCCCAGCTCTTTTCCCTTCGCTGGGTGATAAATGCACGGCTCACACTTCCTCCAGCTGAAACCCCTAGGCTACACAACACCACTCCCAATCCGGGGCTCGGACCCCACCCCATCCCACCCCAAGCCCAGCTGGGAATCGCAGCCGTAGCTACTCCTGAGCGTGTGGAAGCTCGTGCCGCTCCCAGGAGAAGACTCAACTTTTACCTCCTCGAGCAGCGGCGTTCTTTGGATCCGCAACGGCTCTTCCGCAGCTGCGCCAGCGAAAATGCAAGGCCCTTTTCCGAGGACGGCCTCCCGGGATGGATCCAGGTGCAAAGGTGCGGCAGGAAAAGAGAAAAGAGCCCGGGTTCCAGGATTAAATTGCAGGTGTTTGAACACACCCAGGGGCAGGAGCAACCAGGTGTGGCCGAGGCGGATCCTGACCCAGAGCGAAGGAAAGACGCATCCCAAAGGCTGGAGAGACCATCCTTGCATCCATCACCCTTGGAGGGAACTTTTCCATGGAGATCACGATTCCAGGGATTCGGTGGCTCAGCCACACGCACACACACACACACATTTCAAGCACCTCACGATTCCTCTTGGAGGATCCACGTTCCGGATAGTCCTCGACTTAACAACAGATCATTTAGTGACCGTCCAAAGGTACTACAGCGCTGAAAAAAGGGACCGTTTTTTTCCCCACACTTAACGACCCTTGCAGCTTCCCCGCGGTCACGTGATCACAATTTAGACACTTGGCAACTGACACATTTATGACCGTGGCAGTTTCCCGGGAGGGGGGAGTTGTAGGTCGTGGGACTCCCTTTTGCGACCTTCCCACCCGCAAAGTCAATGGGGGAAGCCAGATTCACTTAACGACTGGGTCACTAACTTAACAACTGCAGTGGCTCAATTTAAAGAACTGTGGCGAGAAAGGTCGTAAAAAGGAGCAAGACTCAGTTAAACAAATGTCTCGCTTAGCAACAGAAATGGTGGGCTGAGTTGTGGCCATAAGGCGAGGAGGACCGCCTATGATTACAAATTTGATGATATTAGTCCTCATTTCTAGAAAGTCCCCTGCGAATCAGATCAGAGCTGGAAGGGACCTTGGAGGTCTTCTAGTCCAGCCCCCTGCTCAAGCAGGAGATGTTATATCATTCCAGACAAGTGACTGCCCAGTCCAGGGGTAGGCAAACCTTGGCTCTTTTATGACTCGTGGACTTCAACTCCCAGAATTCCTCAGTCAGCATGGCTCAGCTTGGAAACCTCTCCCTTTCTCCTCAGCGTGGCTGGCTCAGGAATTCTGGGAGTTGAAGTCCACAACTCACAAAGCGGCCTAGGCCTAGGCTAGGAGTAGGCAACCTTGGCTCTTTTATGACTCGTGGACTTCAACTCCCAGAATTCCTGAGCCAGCATGGCTCAGCTTGGAAACCTCTCCCTTTTCCCTCAGCATGGCTGGCTCAGGAATTCTGGGAGTTGAAGTCCACAAGTCATAAAGCGGCCTAGGCCAGGAGTAGGCAAACCTTGGCTCTTTTATGACTCGTGGACTTCAACTCCCAGAATTCCTGAGCCAGCCACGCTGAGGGGAAAGGGAGAGGTTTCCAAGCTGAGCCATGCTGGCTCAGGAATTCAGGAAGTTGAAGTCCACAAGTCTTAAAAGAGCCAAGGTTGCCTACCCCTGAATTAGGGCAATAGACTTCAACTCCCAGAATTCCTGAACCAGCATGGCTCAGTTTGGAAACCTCCCTTTCCCCTCAGCGTGGCTGGCTCAGGAATTCTGGGAGTTGAAGTCCACCACTCATAAAAGAACCAAGGTTGCCTACCCTTGATCCAGTCTCTTCTTGAAAACCATCCAATGAGGAAGCACCCACAACTTCTGGTGGCAAGCTGTTCCACTGGTTAATTGTCCTCGCTGTTAGGGAAGTTTCTCCTGAATTCCAGGTTGCTTCTCTCCTCGATCACTTTCCATCTGTTGTTTCTCGTCTCGCCTTCGGATGTTTGGGGAAATTACTTGACACACCGCCCTGCCGCCCTCTTCTTTGTGGCAGCCCCCCAAATATTGGAAGACCGGCTACGTCACCCCCTAGTCCTCCATTTTCTTGCACCTTCGGTCCCTTTTCATCGAGAACAGCGAGGAAGCCAAAGGTCACCTGGGCACACGCATCCATTTTCCAGGAAGGCAGGGCAAAGGTCTGGCGTGCAGCTATCAATTTGCTAATGAGGACATTAATTAAGGTGCCCTTTTCAAGGCAGGCAGCCACTCCTAGGCTGGAACCAGGTTGTCAAGCTCAGCAGAACAGGAGAGGAAGCAGCCGAAATTACAGCAACGAGCTGGGTGACGTTGTCCAGACAGGAGGAGAACAGCTGGAGGGTCAGAGACGAGACACAATTCTTTAGGGCGTGCGTGCAGGCTTGTGTGTATGTGTGCCTGCGTGCGTGCGTGTGCGTGTGCGTGTGTGTGTGTAGCTTTCTGTTCTTCGCCCGACTGGTCCTACTGGGCTGTTCCTTGCAAAGGGAAGATGGGAAGAGACTGGAGATCAGATGCTCTAATTCAGGACGTTTCAACCTTTTCACCCATTGTACCACTTTTAAGATATGGCAACATCCGAGTACCACCAGTCGCCTAGCAAGGGGTCAAAAACTTGATGACACCCCCCCCCCAAAAAAAATAGAAGGAAAAAAGTGATGAAGTACAGGTAGTCCTCGACTTACAACAGTTCGCTTGCTGACTGTTCGAAGTTACAGTGGCACTGAAAAAAGGGCCCCCCAAGCCACAGCCGAGCAAGACGCCTGGCTGCCCGCCCGGTGGCGCTCTTCCTCCTGTCCGAGGTTTTCATGGTTGTGAGCATTTCTGTTGAGGATTGGGAGTGGGAGTGTTGAGGATTGGGAGCTGCCTGCAATTATTGCAGGTTCGCATCCCACCAGGCTCAAGGTTGACTCAGCCTTCCATCCTTCCCAGGTAGGTAAAATGAGGACCCAGATTGTTGGGGGCAATAAGCTGACTTTGTAATAATACCGCTTGGGGGGGGTGTGAAAGCCCTAATAAGCAGGCATATACATAGAATGAAGGCTACTGCTAAGCTTGTAAGCTGCCCTGAGTCTTAGGAGAAGGGCGGGATATAAATGGAATTAAAATTAAAAAAAAATGTTTGGTTTTTATTTTTTTCCCCCTCTGCTGGGTGGTGGCAGCAGGTTTTGGTTACTTCACATGACCCTGGGACGCTGTGACCGTCATAAATATGAATCCGTTGCCAAGCATCTGAATCTAAATCACAACTCCATGGAGATGCTGCAACATTCCAGCTGATCGGCGCTTCTTCTGGGCTCAGCAGAAGTTCCAGGATTAGCGCTGAGCTCCAGCTGGCACTGGTCCTGGCGCCTCCGCTGATCCCTGACAGCCCTGAAGAAGCGCTAATTCTGGCACTTCCGCTGAGCCCTGACAGCCCTGCAGCTCCAGCCGTCTCTCGCTCAGGCTTGTGCGGTGCTGCCACCGGTTCAGCTCATTCCCCTCCCTCGCTACCACGTTTCTAGGATGGTCGCGTGCCAGCTGCCAGGTGCCAATGTACCACAGGTGGCACCGGTACCACCGGTTGAAAAAGCCCTGATCTAATTCTTCAATCTGGGGGTTCAAAGGAAGAGGGGACCTTGGGTTTGTTAGGGGCTTTTGGTGTCTGGTTGAGTGACCTCTTATCTGTGGTCCTCTGAGCTTGGCTGTGTTCTTTCATTAAGCAACTAGGGAACATCATCCATGCTAGAAAGGAGTGGGGTTTGTGGAGAGGAGGACGAGGAGGACTGCAGGATCCCTAGTGCTCTCTGAGCATGGCTGTTTTCTTGCAGACGTCTCATTACCCAACTAGGTAACATCATCAGTGATAGAAGGAGTGGGTGTTCCCGGTGATTCCTTCAACCGGGAAACAATGAGCCAAATCCCAAAAGGCTAGAGAATTCCTGGAAGGCCGACGGTCAGACCAATCAGCCACCAACAGTCACGTAAAGATAAATAACATCTACCCCAAAGTCAAGTGGGGAGCCACTTCACAACCAGGTCATTAACCTAAACCCTGCAGTGATTCACTTAACAGCTGTGGCAAGCAAGGTCATAAAAAGGGGCAAAGTTGGCTTAACAGCTGTCTCACTTAGCAACATCCGTTTGGGGCTCAATTGTGGCCGTGAGTCGAGGACCACCGGTATAATCAGAAGTCGGCTTAAGGTAGAAGCTTGATGTGGACATTGGACCAGCTTAGCCGTCGGACCAGGAAATGTTTCTCCTCGTTTCGTGTGGAATAATCCAGAGGTCACTAAATCGTATCTTCAGAGTCTAGATTTTCTGTCAGCTGATTTTTTTTCCCCGAATGTGCTTTTTTTTTTAATCACCGACCTCTAGCCTCAAATGAAGAAACTTATCAATAGGATTGATAAGCTACTTGTTCTGACCTTGCTCTCAAATGAGGGAACATGTTACATTGATTTGTTCTTTCTCCTATTTTCCTCACCAACAGCTTATCTGAAGAACAGCCAACACGGTGCTAGGCTGCCTTGACAGAGGGACAGAGTCAAGATCAGGTGAAGTGTTAATACCGCTTTACAAGGCCTTGGTAAGGCCACGCTTGGAATACGGCATCCAGTTTTGGTCACCATGATGTAAAAAAGATGTTGAGACTCTGGAAAGAGTGCAGAGAAGAGCAACAAACATGATCAGGCGACTGGAGGCTAAAACTTCTAAGGAATGGTGGCTGGAATTGGGTATGTCCAGTTTAATGAAGAGAAGGACGAGGGGGGACAGGATAGCAGTCTTCCAGTATCTCAGGGGCTGCCCCAAAGAAGAGGGAGTCAAGCTATTCTCCAAAGCACCTGAAGGCAGGACAAGAAGCAACGGATGGAAAACAATGAAGGAGAGAAGCAACCTAGAACTAAGGAGAAATTTCCTGACAGAACAATTAACCAGTGGAACAACCTGCCTCCAGAAGTTGTGAATGCTCCAACACTGGAAGTTTTTAAGAAGAAATTTTATTTTTATTTATTTTATTTTAATTCCATTTTTATATCCTGCCCTTCTCCGAAGACTCAGGGTGGCTTACAAGCTTAGCAGTAGCCTTCATTCTATGTATATGCCTGCTTATTAGTGCTTTGACACACACACACAAGCGGCATTATTACAAAGTCAGCTTAATTGCCCCCAACAATCAGGGTCCTCATTTTACCTACCTCGGAAGGATGGAAGGCTGAGTCAACCTTGAGCCTGGTGGGACTCGAACCTGCACTAATTGCAGGCAGTTGGTGTTACTTAAGGAGGCATTAGCCCACTGCTCCACCAAGGCTTGGACAACCAGTTGTCTGAAATGGTATAGGGTTTCCTGCCTGAGCAGGGGGTTGGACTAGAAGACCTCCAAAGTCCCTTCCAACTCCTATTCTATTCTATTCTATTCTATTCTATTCTATTCTATTCTATTCTATTCTATTCTATTCTATTCTATTCTATTCTATTCTATTCTATCCTTATGATGCTGGGTTCTCTACGATGGGAAGAATAGTTCGTATTTATGACCATTGCGGTGACCCGGGGTCACATGACCCCCTCAAAGCAACTTACAACTCGGTTCCGAAATTATGACCTCCGCCCTCCCCATGTGATCACATGACCACATTTTGGGACTTGGCATGTTTCCGGCTTTTTGCAGCACCTCGGTATACTAACTTCAGTGCACTGATCTTCAGATTTTCTTCTGATGCCCATTTTTCTTCTTCAAACTTGCAACATTCCACCACCCCCCCCAATACACACACACCCATTTTCCTTGGATATAAAAAAAAGATGTTGAGACTCTAGAAAGAGTGCAGAGAAGAGCAACAAAGATAATCAGTGGGCTGGAGGCCAAAACATACAAAGAACGGCTGCAGGACTTGGGTATGTCTAGTTTAATGGAAAAAAAGGACCAGAGATTGAAAGATAAAGAAGAAACAGAATACTACCAAACCTGGGAGCCATTCTACAAATGGCTAGAGGAAAGAATTACGGATTAGGAATTGACTATGTCTTAGCGCTTTTGAATCCAGACGGCACGCTGGTTGAAAAACTAACATACAGTATGTATGTAAGAGAAAAACTAAGAAAGTCCTTATTAAAAAAAAGAGAAAAAAGGACCATGGGTGACATGATAGCAGTCTTCCAGTATTTGGGGGGCTACCACAAAGAAGAGGAGGGGGGTCCACCTCTTCTCCAAAGCACCTGAAGGCAGGACAAGAAGCAACGGATGGATACTAATCAAGGAGAGAAGCAACCTGGAGCTAAGGAGGATGGTTAAAACAATTAATCAGTGGAACGACTTGCCCCCAGAAGTTGTGGGTGCTCCATCACTGGAGATTTTTAAGAAGAGTTTGGACAGCCATTTGTCTGAAATGGTATAGGGTTTCCTGCTTGAGCGGGAGGGTTGGACTAGAAGACCTCCAAGGTCCCTTCCAACTCTTGTTATTCTATTATTCTGTTATTCTGAAGGGCATGATTCATTGTCATTACTTTTCTGGTCTTCCTATCCAGGGCTTTTAGCTCTGCTTGACTCCAGTCAATTATTCCAGCTGTGCGTCTAATGATTAGGACGACCTGTCAAGATTGATTGCAAGGTATGGTCAGAAAAAGTCAAGAGGAATGATGGAAGCTGCATGACGCCTAAGAACTAAGTAGAGCAGGGGTCTTCAAACTGGGCCCTTCTATGACATTCATTCATTCATTCATTCATTCATTCATTCATTCATTTATTTGAATTTGTATACCGCCCTATTCCCGTAGGACTCAGGGCGGTTTACAGAGCAGTTAAAACCATGAAATACAAAAAATTAAAATCAATGAAAACAATTACATTAAATTCAAGCCCCAAGAGTAAATCTAAAACCCAGTTAAATTAAAAACCCCTCAGTCTGGGCCAAACAGCTCGAAGAGCAAAGTTTTCAGGTCCCGGCGAAATGAGCGAAGGTCGGGGGCAGTCCTAAGTTCCGTGGGGAGCTGGTTCCATAGGGCAGGCGCGCCCACAGAGAACGCCCTTCCCCTGGGAATAACCCGCCGGCATTCCTTAACCAGCGGTACCCTGAGAAGGCCCTCCCTGTGGAAGCGCACAGGACGATGGGAAGTTGATGCCGGCAGCAGGTGTTCCCTTAGATAATCCGGACCCAAGCCATTTAGGGCTTTATAGGTGATAACCAGCACCTTGAATCTCACCCGAAGGGCAACTGGAAGCCAATGCAGCTCACGGAGAAGAGGTGTTACATGGGAGTATCGGGAAACCCCCATCACAACTCGTGCGGCTGAATTCTGCACAGCTCACTGTTTTCAGGATGAATTCGCAGGCCGCATGAAACCACTTCGTGGGCCGGATCCGCTCCCCCCCCCCCGGGCCTTGTGTTTGACATGTCTGATCTAACCATATACGGGGGGGCGGGAGGGGGGCAATTATGCAGGAAAGCACGAGGGTCCTCTCAATAACCTGCCGTGAATTGGAAATGTGGCATATTAACCAAGAGGAAGTAAAACATGCCGGCTTTGCAATTTCTTTGGACTCCTTCGACGTGCTTGGCGGGGGGGGGGGGGGAATCTGTTTTGTTTGTTTTTGTTTAAGTCAGCTGTTGTGACTTTGGCCAGTTTTTCCTGCCAGCTGTTGAAACTCCAGCAAGGAAGCAAAAAATGTTGGCCTGTTCAGCCTCTTTGGGATGTGTGGAAAAAAAAAAAAGAGGAAGACGCGTTTTTTTTGTGCGTGCATGTCTGTGTGACCTCGGGTGACCCACCAAGCATCGTAAAGGAGGTCCTTTCGCCTGCTTTGCGAACACGAAAAATCAAGACACGGGTTCTTTGAGCTGGCTTTTTTTTCCGAAGCACCGCTTTTCTGGGTGTGTTGGACAACAACGCCCGTCGCTGCAGCAGCGGGGAGGATGGGAAAGGAGGTAGCATCCCTGGGAAGAACATCAGAAAGAGAAAGCTTTGCCAAGTCTTTATTTGCTTTCTAGTTCTGGGAAGAAAGTTTGAGATTGGAAGGCTTCCCGATGTCCAATGCATTTGGCAAATTTATTTTATTTATTTATTTATTTTAATTGCATTTATATCCTGCCCTTCTCCGAAGACTCAGGGCGGCTTACAAGCTTAGCAGTAGCCTTCATTCTATGTATATGCCTGCTTATTAGGGCTTTCACACACACCCCAAGCGGCATTATTACAAAGTCAGCTTATTGCCCCCAACAATCTGGGTCCTCATTTTACCTACCTCGGAAGGATGGAAGGCTGAGTCAACCTTGAGCCTGGTGGGATGCGAACCTGCACTAATTGCAGGCAGCTGGTGTTACTTAAGGAGGCATTAGCCCACTGCTCCACCAAGGCAAGTAGTCCTCAATTTACAACAGTTCGTTTACTGACCGTTCAAAGTTACGACGACGCTGGAAAAAAGGGGCTGGTGACCAGATTTTCACCCCTACGACCGTTTCAGCACCTCCATGGTGACACGATCAAAAATTGGGATGCTTGGCACCTGACTCATATCGATGACGGTTGCGGCGATCCCCTTTTTGTGACTTTTTTGACAAAAAAAGCCAAGGGGGAAGCTAGGTTCCCTTAACGACTCTGCGACTTTAAATCATCTTAGTTGTCTTAGTTTAACTAGGTTAAAGCAGGGCTTTTTTTTGTCATAGAACGCTCAGAACGGAGTTCCGGCACCGTTTTTTGGATGGAACCTTGTAGGGTAGGCAAGGCAGGTTGTATGACAGGTGTGAGTTCCGGCACCTTTTTCTTTTACAAAAAAAGCACTGGGTTAAAGTGTTTGCATGATACATTCACCTCTCTTCCCAACACAGTTAAGTACGTCGTAAAGAACGGAGCCGGAATGTTGCAGATCCATAATCAGGATATCTATCTCTGTTTAAATCTGATTTCCCCCCCACCCCCACCCCCTGCACACACACGCTTTTTCTAAAGCTGAAGTGTCTCATTCTTGGCAAGGCAGCCCAGGCCAAAAAAAGCCAGAAACTCCATTGCTGGAGGAGACGTTGAAATTACAATTTGTTCCAGAAAATGCAAACGAATTCTGGGTGTTGCCAAGGTATCCTAAAAGCGGGTCAGATGTAAATCAAGTGACCCTGATAGGATTCAAAGTCCAGAGAATTCCCTGGATAAAAGTCATGTCCTGCCTTGCCAGCCACAGCTAGTCCTCGACAAAAAAGCAGCCGCCAAAAAAGCTCACGCAATCCCGGGTTGTATAAACAAGAGGCATCGAATCAAGATCACGCAAAGTATTAGTAGCGCTTTGTAGAACCCTAGTGAGGCCACACCTGGAATACTGGCAGCCAATTTTGGTCACGGTACTACAAAAAAAAGATGTTGAGAGTATGGGAAAAAATCCAGAGAAAAGCAACTAAGATCATCCAAGGCCTGGAGACTAAAACATATGAAGAACGGCTGCAGGACTTGGGGTCTGGCTAGTCTGAAGAAAAGAAGAAATAGGGGAGACATGATAGCAGCGTTGCAGTATTTGAGGGGCTACCACAAGGCAGAGGGGGCCAGGTTGTTCACCAGAGCACCAAAAGGCAAGACGAGAAACAATGGTTGGAAACTGATCAAAGAGAGAAGCAACCTGGAATTAAGGAAAAACTTCCTGACAGTGAGGATGATTAACCAGTGGAACAGCTTGCCACCAGAAATCATGGGTGCTCCATCACTGGAGACTTTTAAGAAGAGACTACTAGACATTCCCCCTTCATGGATTACTGCCTTGTCGTGGCGAAGGGGCTTGCGTAATTCAATGAAGCTATGAGCTATGCCGTGCAGGGCCACCCAAGACGGACAGGTCATAGCAGAGAGTTCTGACAAAACGTGATCCACTGGAGAAGGAAATGGCAACCCACTCCAGTATCTTTGCCATGAAAACCCTATGGACAGTACCAAAAGGCAAAACGATATGACGCTGGAAGATGAGCCCCTCAGGTCGGAAGGCGTCCAATATGCTACTGGGGAAGAGCAGAGGACTAGTACTAGTAGCGCCAGAAAGAATGAAGCGGCTGGGCCAAAGCCGAAAGGACGCTCAGCTGTGGATGTGTCTGGTGGTGAAAGGAAAGTCCGATGCTGTAAAGATTTTTTCTCCATAGGAACCTGGAATGTAAGATCCATGAATCAAGGAAAGCTGGACGTGGTCAAACAAGAGATGACAAGACTGAACATCGACATCTTAGGTATCAGCGAACTAAAATGGACAGGAATGGGTGAATTTAATTCAGATGACTATCAGGTATACTACTGCGGGCAAGAATCCCTCAGAAGAAATGGAGTAGCCTTCATAGTCAATAAAAGAGTAGGAAAAGCAATACTGGGATACAATCCTCAAAATGACAGAATGATCTCAGTTCGAATCCAAGGCAAACCATTCAATATCACAGTAGTCCAAGTCTATGCCCCAACCACCAGTGCTGAAGAGGATGAAATTGACCAGTTCTATGAAGCTCTACAGCACCTTATAGAACTAACACCAAAAATGATATTCTTATCATCATGGGGGATTGGAATGCTAAAGTAGGAAGCCAAAAGATAACCGGAATAACAGGCAAGTTTGGCCTTGGAATGCAAAATGAAGCAGGGCACAGGCTGATAGAATTCTGTCAAGAGAATACAATGGTCATAGCAAACACTCTTTTCCAACAACCCAAGAGACGGCTCTACACATGGACATCACCAGACGGTCAACACAGAATTCAGATTGACTATATGCTCTGCAGCCAAAGATGGAGAAGCTCTATACAGTCAATAAAAACAAGACCAGGAGCTGACTGTGGCTCAGACCATGAGCTTCTCCTTGCAAAGTTTAGGCTTAAACTGAAGAAAGTAGGGAAAAGCACTAGGCCACTGAGGTATGAATTAAATCATATCCCTGTTGAATATACAGTAGAGGTGACAAATAGATTTAAGGAATTAGATCTGATAGACAGAGTGCCTGAAGAACTATGGACAGAGGTTCGCGACATTGTACAACAGGTAGCAACCAAAACCATCCCAAAGAAAAAGAAATGCAAGAAAGCAAAATGGCTGTCTGAGGAAGCTTTGCAAATAGCTGAGAAAAGGAGGGAAGCGAAAGGCAAGGGAGAAAAAGAAAGATACGCCCAATTGAATGCAGAATTCCAGAGAATAGCTAGAAGAGATAAGAATGCCTTCTTAAATGAACAGTGCAAAGAAATAGAAGAAAACAATAGAATAGGGAGGACCAGAGATCTTTTCAAAAAAATTGGAGAGATGAAGGGAACGTTTAATGCAAAAATGGGCATGATAAAGGACCAAAATGGCAGGGACCTAACAGAGGCAGAAGAGATTAAGAAGAGGTGGCAAAATTACACAGAAGAACTATACAAGAATGAGATTAATGTCCCTGATAATCACAATGAGGTGGTCACTGACCTCGAGCCAGACATCCTAGAATGTGAAGTGAAGTGGGCCTTAGAAAAGCTGAGCAACAACAAAGCTAGTGGAGGTGACAGTATTCCAGCTGAGCTATTCAAAATCTTAAAAGACAATGCAGTAAAAGTGCTACACTCAATTTGCCAGCAAATTTGGAAAACTCAACAGTGGCCACAGGATTGGAAAAGATCAGTTTACATTCCAATTCCAAAGAAAGGCAGTGCCAAAGAATGTTCAAACTATCGCACCATTGCACTCATTTCTCATGCTAGTAAAGTCATGCTTAAAATCCTACAAGCTAGACTTCAGCAGTATGTGGATCGAGAACTACCAGAAGTACAGGCCGGATTTCGAAGAGGCAGAGGAACTAGAGATCAAATTGCCAACATACGCTGGATCATGGAGAAAGCTAGGGAGTTCCAGAAAAACATCTACTTCTGCTTCATTGACTATGCTAAAGCCTTTGATTGTGTGGATCATAACAAACTGTGGCAAGTTCTTAAAGAGATGGGAGTACCAGACCATCTTATTTGTCTCTTGAGAAACCTATATGCGGGCCAAGAAGCAACAGTGAGAACTGGACACGGAACCACTGATTGGTTCAAAATTGGGAAAGGAGTCCGGCAAGGCTGTATACTGTCGCCCTGCCTATTTAACTTATATGCAGAGCACATCATGAGAAAGGCAGGGTTAGATGAATCAAAAGTTGGAATTAAGATTGCCGGAAGAAATATCAACAACCTAAGATACGCAGATGATACCACTCTAATGGCAGAAAGTGAAGAAGAACTAAAGAGCCTCTTGTTGCGGGTGAAGAAGGAGAGTGCAAAACTTGGGTTGAAACTTAACATTAAGAAAACCAAGATCATGGCATCCGGCCCTCTCAATTCCTGGCAAATAGATGGGGAAGAAATGGAGGTAGTGACAGATTTTATTTTCCTGGGCTCCAAGATCACTGCAGATGGGGACTGTAGCCAAGAAATTAAAAGACGCTTGCTCCTGGGGAGGAAAGCCATGGCAAATCTAGACAGCACACTAAAAAGCAGAGACATCACCCTGTCAACAAAAGTGCGTATAGTCAAGGCTATGGTCTTCCCAGTTGCAATGTATGGCAGTGAAAGTTGGACCATAAGAAAGGCTGAGCGCCAAAGAATTGAGGCCTTTGAACTATGGTGCTGGAGAAGACTCCTGCGAGTCCCTTGGACTGCAAGGCGATCAAACCGGTCAGTCCTAGAGGAGATCAATCCTGACTGCTCTTTAGAAGGCCAGATCCTGAAATTGAAACTCAAATACTTTGGCCACCTGATGAGAAGGAAGGACTCACTGGAGAAGAGCCTAATGCTGGGAAAGATTGAGGGCAATAGAAGAAGGGGACGACAGAGAATGAGGTGGCTGGATGGAGTCACTGAAGCAGTAGGCGTGAGCTTAAATGGACTCCAGAAGATGGTAGAGGACAGGAAGGCCTGGAGGAACGTTGTCCATAGGGTCGCGATGGGTCGGACACGACTTCGCAGCTAACAACAACAACAACTAGACATTCACCTGTCTGAGATGGTATAGGTTCTCCTGCTTGAGCAGGGGGCTGGACTAGAAGACCTCCAAGGTCCCTTCCAGCTATATATACTCTATTCTGTTCCTGTTCCTGTTCTGATTCTATTCTATTCTATTCTATTCTATTCTATTCTATTCTATTCTATTCTATTCTATTCTATTCTATTCTATTCTATTCTATTCTATTCTCCAATATTTATTCTATTCTATTCTATTCTATTCTATTCTATTCTATTCTATTCTATTCTATTCTATTCTATTCTATTCTATTCTATTCTATTCTACTCTACTCTACTCTACTCTACTCTACTCTACTCTACTCTAGTCAATAGACTTGAGTCTAGTCTATTGTGTCGCTAAGAAAGAGAATTAAATGAATTTTGCCCCCATTTTACAACCTTTCTTGCCGCTGCTGTTAAGCGAATCGCTGCAAATGACAAGTTAGCCACCTGGTCATTAAGTGAACCTGGCTTCCCGGTTGACTTTGCTTGTCCAGATGTTTGCAGAGATGGAGAGAATGTGACCCCGGGAATACCGCAACAGCCATAAGTATGAACCAGTTGCCAAGCGTTTGAATTTTGATCACGTGATCACGGGGCATGCCGCAACGGTTGTAAGTCTGAAAAACGGTCACAAGTCACAAGCCGAGGACTTCCTGTACTTTAAGCACAATGGAGAAAGCTAATTTCAGGCCATCTGATCGCTAAAATGTTAAATCAGAATAAGCACGATTGTTGCTCTTTGTAATAAAAATGTGCATTATTGCCTTTTTGGAATAGAGTTTATCTTTCGCCAATACGGAGAGCATTTTTTTTCCTCTGTCCTTCTTATGCTTTAACACACAGAGAGACACACACACACAAACACACACCGCACAAAACAGAGAGCCCTTTTATGCATTTATTGCTCGTGAAAGACAGGACCTCATACAAACCATTTGCTATTCCTCCCTCTGCTGCAAATTCCAGGCATCCACAAGGAACAGAACAAATCTTAGGGCCAGTGACAGCTGAAAACAAAGGGACCCTTCTGGATTTTTATTTTTATTTTTTGTGCATCTTTATAAATGGGGAAGATAGAAAGGGAAAAGAACGGAGTGTGGGGGTGGGGGGAAAACTTCGGCTGAAAAATGAAAGATGGGTGGGATGCAGAAATACACAGCCCCAGCCAAAAGTCTATGTCATGCAGTTCTTTCCTGCTTCAGAAAGTTGTATTCAATGCACACACACACACACACACACACACACACACACACACACATACACACACGTGTTTCCCCAAAAATAAGACTGGGTCTTTTTTTTTTTGGCCTCCAAAAGAGGCACCAGGTCTTATTTTCAGGGTAGGCCTTACCTTACCTCCAGCACCAACAGCCCACCCAACCGGTCCACTTCGTCTGGGGCCAAAGTTCTGCAGCTGCATTCGGGCCTGCATTTTGCAGTCAGGCCTTTCCAGGAGGCCTAAGCAGCCGAGTACCGAGCTATGGATTCAATCCATAGCTTGGTGCTCGGTTGCAGAGATCTTGCAGAACCGAGCTATGGATTGAATCCATAGCTTGGTTCTCGGCTGCAGAGGCCTTCCAGAAAGGCCCGTGACTGAGAAATGCAGGCCTGCCTGCAGAAGAGGCCTCAGAGGAAGTGGCTGGCTGAGGAATTCTGGGAGTTGAAGTCCACAAGTCATACAGTGCCCAAGGTTGGGGACCCCCTGCCCTATGCCATCCGTCTGGTAAACTCGCAAGATTCATTTTTCTCACCGTGCACATGTATACCTAACCCAAACTAGACTGTTGTTTCTCTGTGACACATAATACATGTGGATGTATGCATAATTCTCTCCTTATTTATTTATTTTTGCCATAGAGTGTACATCAGAGTGACCCTCGGTGACCCTCGGTGACCCTCGGAGAGCAGTCTGCAACGAAAATTTCATTTTAAGGCATGCCGATTGGCATACCTTCAAAGCATCCCTAAAGTTATCATTCTGTTATCCACCACCTTCAATGCTAGCCTGTCCCTTCTTCAAAACAAGCCAGCTAAGTTTTTCTTCCAGGATTCGTCACCCACCAAGGATAACTTGTTGGCTTCGGATGTGTAAAAAAACACTGCAGGTTTTTGGCCAACACACAAACAACCCCAAAGCCGAAACAGATGTGCCTCTATCCAGCTGAGTTTGCATTTACGCGTGCCAGCGATCAAAAGACTAAAATGAACTTTCCTTGGTCTGTGTGGACTTACTGCAGTTGTCACATCCGGCGACTTCCTTAGTACCTAAGCAAGTCCTCAACTTACGACCACGATGGAGCCCAAAATTTATGTCGCTAAGTGAGAGATTTCGGGAAGTGAGAAATTTGGCCCCATTTTACTCCCTTTCTTGCCACAGTGGCTAGGTTGTTAAGTTAGTAACAGGGTTGTTAAGAGAACTTTGCTTGTCCGAAGTTCGTGAAAGCAGATCGCGTGACTCCAGGACGCTGCCTCCGTCATAAAGGTGAGTCGGTTGCCAAGCATCTGAATCTTGAACAGGCGACCCTGGGGATGCCGCAGTGGTCCTAAGTGTGAAAAATGGCCCTAACTCACTTTTCTCCAGTGCCGTTGTAACTTTGAATAGCAATAGCAGTAGCTACTTAAAGGTAAAGGTAAAGGTACCCCGCACATGCGTGCTAGTCGTTTCCAACTCTAGGGGCCGGTGCTCATCTCCGTTTCAAAGCCGAAGAGCCAGCGCTTGTCCGAGGATGTCTCCGTGGTCATGTGGCCGGCATGACTAGACGCCAAAGGCGCATGGAACGCTGTTACCTTCCCACCGGAGTGGTCCCTGTTTTTCTACTTGCATTTTTACGTGCTTTCGAACTGCTAGGTTGGCAGAAGCTGGGACGAGTAACAGGCGCTCACTCTGCTACGCGGCACTCGGGATTCGACCCGCCAAACTGCCGACCTTCTGATCGACAAGCTCAGCGTCTTAACCCACTGAGCCACCACGTCCCTTAGTAGCTACTTAGGCTTAAGTTATTGTTTAAAAGTCTGCATGGCCATATAAGATTCGCCAAATTCATTTTTTTTTCTTGCCGTGTTTATGTATACATCCAAACTAGACTGTGTTGCGTCTCTGGGCCATATATGTGGGTGTATGTGGGTATAGGCGTATTTTATTTTATTTTATTTATTTTTGTCATATTTACGCAGGGTATATTGGAAGTGGTTACCCTTTGAGAGCTGAATGGAACGAAATCTCCTTTTAATGTATGCTGATTAGTGTACATTTAAATGACAATAAAGTCATTGTTCTTTTCTATTCTATTCCACATTTTCTATGCTATGCTATGCTATGCTATGCTATGCTATGCTATGCTATGCTTATATTCTGTTCTGTTCTGTTCTACCCATTACAGGTAGTCCTTGACTTATGACCACAATTGAGCCCAAAATTTCTGTTGGTAAGTGACTTTTGCCTCCTTTTATGGACACGTGTGTGTGTGGGTATATGCACATTTTATTTATTTTTGTTGTGTTTATGCAGTGTATATTCGAGGTTACCCTTTGGGAGCTGAATGCAATGAAATCTCATTTTAATGTATGCTCATTACTGTACATTTAAAGTGACAATAAAGTTATTATTCTATTCTATTCTATTCTAATCATTATTACAGTCTTATCATTATTCTATCACTGCATTTCTTAAGTGACAACTCGGTTGTTAAGTGAATCTGGCTTCCCCATTGACTTTGCTTGGCGGAAGGTCGCAAAAGGGGGAATCACATGACCCCGGGACACGGCAACCGTCATAAACATGAACCAGTTGCCAAGCGCCCGAATTTTGGTCACGTGACCCTGGGGATGCTGCAACGGTCCTAAGAGCCTTGGTGGAGCAGTGGGCTAATGCCTCCTTAAGTAACACCAGCTGCCTGCAATTAGTGCAGGTTCGAGTCCCACCAGGCTCAAGGTTGACTCAGCCTTCCATCCTTCCCAGGTAGGTAAAATGAGGACCCAGATTGTTGGGGGCAATAAGCTGACTTTGTAATAATGCCGCTTGGGGGGTGTATGAAAGCCCTAATAAGCAGGCATATACATAGAATGAAGGCTACTGCTAAGCTTGTAAGCTGCCCTGAGTCTTCGGAGAAGGGCAGGATATAAATGGAATTAAAATAAAATAAAATAAATAAAATAAGTGTGAAAAACGGCATCCTAAGACACTGTTTTCAACGCTGTTCTAACTATGAATGGCCACGAAATGAATTGTTATAAGTCGAGGACTATCTGTAAAACTTTAAATCATCGTTTTAGCAACTCCTGGGAACGACCAGAACATCAGAAGGAATCTGAGACCATCTTTCCCAACCAACCACATTCTGTTAAATGAAATTATGTAAATAGTGAATGGTGCCTTCCAATAAAAGGCATTATTTAGCAAAGTGGCTCCTAGATTTTTTCTGTTGATTTTTTTTTTGCCCCATACACTAACATAGCCCTCTTGCAACAATAGGAAAACAGGAGGATTGTGACCTCTAGTGATTGCTGTTGTATATTTAATTCAAAGTGTGATGGAGAAGCCATAGACTCACTGTTTCCTTATCCTCCTCCTCCTCCTCTCTCTCTCTCTCTCTCTCACACACACACACACACACAAATATAACCTTCAGAATCTGTGTGCTTGTTTCCCAGTGGCTATATATACTTTATTTAGTATTTGTTTATATACTGCTCAAAAAAATAAAGAGAACACAAGATAAGACATCCTGCTATTAAATACAGTACATTGTGTTGTATAAGTGTTCCCTTTATTTTTTTTGAGCAGTATATTTATTTAATCTAGTTGAACGAAAACAAGGACTAGGGGTGACATGATAGCACTATTCCAGTTTTTGAGGGGCTGCCACAAAGAAGAGGAGGGGGTCAGCTTATGATGCACTGATGGTGTTACCCAATTTGGGTAATGAAACGTCTGCAACAAAACCACCAAGCTCAGAGTGCACCAAGGACCCCACAGAAACCTTTAATACCAATAAACAATAACAGCTGCCTATCCTAGGTCCTTGGAAAGGACTCAACAAGTAGACAAAATTGCCAATCTAGCTGTCTGTCTGTCTCTCTATATATATATCTACCTATCTCTATATATCTCTATTTATTTATCTGTCTGTCTCTCTTTCCCTATCCCTATCCCTATCTTTCTGTCTCTCTCTCTCCCTCTCTCCCCATCTCTATCTATCTCCATCTCTCTCTCTCTCTTTCTGTCTGTCTCTATCTCCATACATATACATATGTGTGTGTGTGTGTTTCTCTCTTCCACCCTCCCTCCCTCTCTTTACTGTATATCTCTATCTCTCTCCCTCTCTTTCTATCTATATATCTGTCTGTCTCTGTCTATCTCCCTCTCTCTCTCTCCATCTGTCTCTCTGTCTGTCTCCATCTCTCCATCTCCCTATCTCCCCATCTCTTATGTATTTATCTCTCTGTCTCTCTGTCTATCTCCCTCTCTCTCTCTCCATATCTCTATCTATCTATATATCTGTCTTTTCTCTCTCTCTCTCTCTCTCTCTCTCTCTTCTCTCTCTCTCTCTCTCTCTCTCTCTCTCTCTCTCTCTCTCTCTCCCTATTGTGGGAAGTCAGCCCCCCAGAGAAGGAAATATTAAAAGGGCAGAATATTATATTTCCTCAAAGGATCTTAAAGAGACAGAAAAGCATGTCCAGTTTTTCTTAATATCCCCAAGTCTCCCTCCCGCCAAGCAGAGACCAGGTCTGTAGAAATGCAGATGTGATAATCCATTCAGGAAGGTTGAAGCTAGAAGATTAAGAAGACAAGGACACCTAAAATCTCCATCACCCACCCAAAGTCTAAGACAGGACATAAGAGGATTAACCCACAGAGGCCAAAGGGACACAGGTCAGAGTATATGAAAACAGGAAATACATAGCCTCAAACAGGAACAGGAAACAACCTCAAGAGCCCAGAGGGTATAAAAACCCACCCCCTACATGTGCTCTCTCGCTCTTTTCTTCCAGAGCCATCTTCCTGCCTGGCTCTCCTCTTCAATAAACTGCAACCTTCTTTCTAAAGTAGTCACCATGCTGTTTATTCCCAGCTTAGACTGAACCATGATGAAGATTTTTCCTTCAACACTATTTATATGTCTGTCTTTGTGTGTGTGTGTGTCTCCCCCTCCCTATTTCTATTTATATGTCTGTCTCTCTTTCTCCCTGTGTGTGTGTGTGTGTGTGTGTGTGTGTGTGTGTGTGTGTGTGTGTGTGTATGTGTGTGACATGATAGCAGTCTTCCAGTATCTCAGGGGCTGCCCCAAAGAAGAGGGAGTCAAGCTATTCTCCAAAGCACCCGAAGGCAGGACAAGAAGCAACGGATGGAAACTAGTCAAGGAGAGAAGCAACCTAGAACTAAGGAGAAACTTCCTGACAGTTAGAACAATTAACCAGTGGAACAACCTGCCTCCAGAAGCTGTGAATGCTCCAACACTGGAAGTTTTAAGAAGAAACTGGACAGCCATTTGTCTGAAATGGTATAGGGTTTCCTGCCTGAGCAGGGGGTTGGACTAGATGACCTCCAAGATCCCCTCCAACTTTAGATAGATGATAGTTAGATAGATAGATAGATAGATAGATAGATAGATAGATAGATAGATAGATAGATAGATATAGATATAGAGATAGATAGATAGATAGATAGATAGATAGATAGATAGATAGATAGATAGATAGATAGATAGATAGATGTATATGTATATCTGTCCTTCTGTCTCCGTCCCTCTCTCTCTCTTTCTCCCTCTCTAGATCTATCTCTCTGTCTGTCTGTTTCCTCCCTCCCTCTCTCCCTCCCTCTCTCGATCTATCTATATATCTATCTAATCTGTCAGTTCTGGATTAATTGGAGAACAAACAGAAATGTGGGTGAACAGGAGATAGCATTGCTTTTCCATATTATACCCTCCTCCTACCCTCCCTATTATACCAAAGAGAGTTCAGGTGGGGAACATCTTGATTTTTTTTCTCACCCTTTCCTGATTCCTTAAGCTAAGTTTCTTAATAGCTGCTGCATATCGTCTTCAATCAAGACGGTCTCCTTGGTTTAAAAAAAAAAAGGAGGGGGGGTGTTCTGGGCATGTTCAGGCAGGGGTTAACTCTTGATCCGTGCTTTCTTTTCAAAATGAAAATATCAGCCAGAAGAGGGCAGCAAGTCCCTTCACATGAAAGAGAAGCAAGCTACAGGATTTCTCTGGATCAAGGCTTTTCAACTCTTTCACCCATTGTACCACTTTTGAGCAACATGGTGGAACTAAGGTAACATACGACATACGACCAACAATCTTTGCTGGCCTGGCGAGTTTCTAGTTGTTTTGGAACTGTTGGTGAGACCGTTAAAAGTCGTTGGCACTGTTTGAATTTGTTCTACCAGCAGCAAGATCTGACTGCTGGCCCAGTGATGGATTCTACTGCAAATCAGGGCTGTTTCCAGAGGAGGCAGAGGAGGAGAGGACCTGGAGCTTATGGAGCGAAGGAACTGGATGAGGCTGTCGGCAGGCCCAGAGGAAGAGAGAGAGAGGCTTTTGGAGGAGTTGGTGGCGGTGGCAGCAGCGTGCTCCAGGGGCGAAAAGAAGCAAGGTCTCTTTAAGGAAAAGGTGGAAGAGTCAGGATCAGAAAAAGGAAAGAAGGCGAGGTTGTCAGAATACAAGCTAACTTGAGGGCTAATCCACAGGGAGCCCCATTTCCATCTGTCCTGTTTGCCATCGTTCACTCCCTAGAGACTAAAATGGACAATGTGAAATTTGAGCGGGCCACGATTCTACAAGGAGTATATATCGGAGGTGGTGACCCTTTGAGAGCTGTATGCAACGAAATTTCATTTGGATGTATGCCGATCGGTGTACATTCAAAGTGACAATAAAGTTATCACTTTTAGGATACGGCAACATCCGAGTACCACCAGTCGCCTAGCAAGGGGTCAAAAACTTGATGACCAAAAAAAAAAAAAGTGATGAAGTACAGGTAGTCCTCGACTTACAACAGTTCACTTAGTGAGTGTTCGAAGTTACAATGACTCTGAAAAAAGGGCCCCCCAAGCCACAGCCGAGCAAGACACCTGCCTACCCGCCCGGCGGCACTCTTCCTCCTGTCCGAGGTTTTCATGGTTGTGAGCCTTTCTGTTGAGGATTGGCAGCTTGGGTGGAGTGGGGGGGTGTATGGTTTTTATTCCCCCCCCCCGTCTGCTGGGTGGTTGCAGCAGGTTTTGGTCACTTCACATGACTCTGGGACACTGTGACCATCATAAATGTGAATCCGTTGCCAAGCATCTGAATGTAAATCACAAGGCCCTGGAGATGCTGCAACATTCCAGCTGATCGGCGCTTCTTCTGGGCTCAACAGAAGCGCCGGGATCAGCGCTGAGCTCCAGCTGGATCCTGGTACTCATCCTGGCGCTTCCGCTGAGTCCTGACAGCCCAGCTCCAGCCGTCTCTCGCTCAGGCTTGTGCAGTGCTGCCACCGGTTCAGCTCATTCCCCTCCCTCGCTACCACTTTTCTAGGATGGTCGCGTACCACCTGCCAGGTGCCAAAGTACCACAGGTGGCACCCGTACCACCGGTTGAAAAGCCCTGCTCTGGATCATCAGCCTCCCGAGAAGTTGAGTTCTTTGTAAACATGGATTCTCCAGCAAGGTGACGGAGCGGGAAGAGATAAGAGGGTCATGCAAAAACAAAAAAAAACAAACATTTTCACCGGGAATAAATCCTGGCATCCTAAATGAAACATCTCACAACCTGTGATGAGTTAAGGGAGGCACCCCCGGCGCGTGTTCGCACAATCGGCTGACCAAGCCAACAAGTCAAAGGCAAGGGATTAGTTTTAACGTTGGCTTATTTTTAAAGTTTGACCCAGTCGTGGAGGCAAAGTTATGTCTCAGCTCATAATGCAGACACGGAGAAAAGAGGTGAATTCAGCAACCAGGGTTTAAAGGCAGAACATCAACACCGCCAATATTTCACAATCTTTGAAACATTTAGTGCACAACAATCCTGAATGATTGGCCAATCTCTTTCCAAAGGGCTGTTTTGAGTGTTGCTGGGATCGCAAATGGGCCACGAGAGGTGATGAATACTATTTTATAAAATTTCATGAGATCTGTTGTATTAACCCGACCTGGTGGTTATTACAAAGCGCCAGCATTCCTATGGAGTCAATGATATATAAGAATACAATAGAGTTGAGTAGAGTAGAAATAAGAATAGGAAAGAATAATAAGAATAGAATAGAATAGAATAGAATAGAATAGAATAGAATAGAATAGAATAGAATAGAATAGAATAGAATAGAATAGAATTCCAAATTTTTTTAGTTATAATTTTAATACAGTATACTTTTAATCTGAAATGAAAATTGAATTTAAAGTGTACCTATCCAACACCAAAGAAACTCTTCTATTCTCACTGATTCTCCAAAAACCTAACCTATTTCAAAGTTAAATTGTTCAAGGGGGAAAGAAACAAATCATTCTTGCACATAAACGCTTCGTAAAATTTTCTTGCTTCTTTATCAGTATGGAGGCAGACTGACAGACAAAATTAACAGTTCTTTTGTTGTGAAACACCCTGGGAATATGATTGAAACACGCTATCAAAACACTTTAAAATGTTAATACTTACCATTAGATTGAAAAAAAAGTCATTAGAAACTCAGCAAGGGCAATCGTAGGATGGCTTCTTGGGGGAAAATACCATTTTCAGATTATTTGCTCTCTTCCTAAACTATGGATATATAAAAATACCAATTTTAAGTTTTCAGTTATTTCATATTGGAATCTCTGGCACTTGTTCACCATTAAAGTTTGGTCTAGTGGCTAGGGCATTAGGCTAGCAACTGGGAGACTGTGAATTCTAGTCTCACCTTAGGCATGACTGGGTGACTTTGGGCCAATCACCAGGAGACGGTGAGTTCTAGTCCTGCCTTAGGCATGAAAGCCAATTGGGTGACTTTGGGCCAATCACCAGGAGACGGTGAGTTCTAGTCCTGCCTTAGGCATGAAAGCCAATTGGGTGACTTTGGGCCAATCACCAGGAGACGGTGAGTTCTAGACCTGCCTTAGGCATGAAAGCCAATTGGGTGACTTTGGGCCAATCACCAGGAGACGGTGAGTTCTAGTCCTGCCTTAGGCATGAAAGCCAATTGGGTGACTTTGGGCCAATCACCAGGAGACGGTGAGTTCTAGACCTGCCTTAGGCATGAAAGCCAATTGGGTGACTTTGGGCCAATCACCAGGAGACGGTGAGTTCTAGTCCTGCCTTAGGCATGAAAGCCAATTGGGTGACTTTGGGCCAATCACCAGGAGACGGTGAGTTCTAGTCCTGCCTTAGGCATGAAAGCCAATCACCAGGAGACGGTGAGTTCTAGTCCTGCCTTAAGCATAAAAGCCAATGGGTGACCTTAAGCCAATCACCAGGAGACGACGAGTTCTAGTCCCGCCTTAGGTGTGAAAGCCGACTGGGTGACTTTGGACCTGTCCCTTTCACACACCAACCTACTCCACAGGTTTGTTGTTGTGAGGAAAATAGGAGGAGTAAGAATATTATAAAGGTTCTCTGCCTGAATTGTTTCTAAAAATGAGAAAGGTGGGATGTAAATAAAATAGTAAACACAAATCAAAGAAAGCACTCTATGGTTATTTTTGAATTGACTTGATTCTTACCTGTCACAGTCAAAGCCCTTTTTGATGGCTTACCAGCCCATCCAGTAAATTAAAATGATGCCCAACATCTTAGTCCAATCACATCCTGTAAAAAGATGGGATTCTTCTTCATTGCCATTTTGACCTGCTATCTCCGCCTGCTTCAAATCTCCCCATGATGTTTTATTTCTTTGTGTCTGGATGAATGAAGTTGGTCCAATCGCTTTGGCCGTCAGCAGACTCTACGACCGGGAAGAAATATCCCACAGGTGCTTTTCCAAAAGGCAACTGGACTTGTGTGTGTGTGTGCGTGTGTGTGTGTGTGTGTGTGTCTTTTCTTAAAAACATTTCGCCTCTTATCCAAGAAGCTTTTTCAGTTCTGAACTGAAGAAGCTTCTTAGATGACAAGCAAAATATTTCAAGGAAAAAGCAACAAGAAAGTCCAGTTGCCTTTTGGAAAAAGGACGTTTGGGACAATCATGATCTGGATGATGGAGAATCTCCATAGACATATCGACAAATGCCACTTTGGCTGAGCCTTAATTGATCTTGTCTGGGCAAACAATAGAATAGAATAGAATAGAATAGAATAGAATAGAATAGAATAGAATAGAGTAGAGTAGAGTAGAGTAGAGTAGAGTAGAGTAGAGTAGAGTAGAGTAGAGTAGAGTAGAGTAGAATATAGAATGGAATGGAATGGAATGGAATGGAATGGAATGGAATGGAATGGAATGGAATGGAATGGAATGGAATAGAATAGAATAGAATAGAATAGAATAGAATAGAATAGAATAGAATAGAATAGAATAGAATAGAATATAGAATAGAATAGAATAGAATAGAATAGAATAGAATAGAATAGAATAGAATAGAATCATGATAATAGAATGGAATAGAATAACTTTGTCACTTTAAATGTGCACTAATCAGCATACATTAAAATGAAATGTTATTACATTCAGTTCTCAAAGGGTAACCACCTCCAATATACACTACATAAACATGACAAAAAATTATGCATATACCCACATACACACACACACACGTTACAGAGAAACAACACCATCTAGTTCGGATGTATACATATACATGGCGAGAGAAAAGAATCCTGAGGATTTACCAGACGGATGGCATAAGGAACAAAAGCTCTTACATAATCTAGTAGTCCTGCTATAAATACTTCTAAACCTCCTCCCAGAGGGAAGCAGCACTCTGGACTTGTCAAGACCTACCTGGAACACTCCCTGAGTTTTCCTCCAGGTGCGTCTCTTAGCTTTGGGGATTATGTCCAGCTCATCTGGGCCTCCTATCATTTTCGGCCTAAGTGACCCTATGATTCATGCCCGTGCGTTGATGCTCCCCAGACTTGGATTTAGTTGGTACACCACAGAGCTTTCAAAGACATGCCAAGCAGAGCCTGGTGCCCATGGGGCCAGTTCAAATATTCCCAGTCTGATCCTTTGCTCTTAAGGATGGATTTGTGGGCAGAACTCTGCAGGATTTGGAGGGAAGCAGAATAACAGGGTTGGAAGGGACCTTGGAGGTCATCTAGTCCAACCCCCTGCTCAGGCAGGAGACCCTATTCCATTTCAGAAAACTGGTTGTCCAATTTCTCCTTGAAAACCTCCAGTGATGGAGCACCCACAACTTTGGGAGGCAAGTTGTGGTTAATTGTCCTCACTGTCAGGAAATTTCTCTTTAGTTCTAAGCTGCTTCTCTCCTTGATCGGTTTCCATCCGTTGCTTCTTGTCCTGCCTTCAGGCGCTTTGGAGAAGAGCTTGACTCCCTCTTCTTTGGGGCAGCCCCTGAGATGCTGGAAGACTGCTATCATGTCAATATGGACAGTATTTAATATTTATTTGTCACGTATATGTAGGGGTGTGGGTGTATACATATGTTGTATATAGTATGTTTAGGTGTGTGTCATGTATGTGTTTCATTTTGGGAGCGGGCAACTAAATTTCATTTTTAATGTGTGCTGTTGTGCCCAAAATAAACAAATGACAATAAAGGTTATCTTATCTCAGATAGAGAGAGAGAGAGAGAGAGAGAGAGAGAGAGAGAGAGAGAGAGAGAGGCAGGCAGGCAGGCAGGCAGGCAGGTAGATAGGTAGATAGGTAGATAGGTAGGTAAGTAGGAGAGAGAGAGAAAGAGAGAGACAGAGAGACAGAGAAAGAGAGAGAGGCAGGCAGACAGACAGACAGACAGAGTTTTGTTTTCTTTTTCCATTTTATTCATAATGAGCTGAAAACCCAAAATTATCTCATCTTGCAGACAAACCTGAATTTGTTTAATTCCGATCTGCCAGATGTGGTGACAAAATTACAGGCCATCCACAAGGTAACAGCAAAAAAAAATTGATGATGGTGATGATGATGACAAAACTACCCCAAAGTCTTCGCTTATATCTTGTGTTTTTTTCCTGGCCTGTGGTTGCAGCCCAGGTGCAGCGCCCCCTATTTTATCCTCCTTTCTTCCTTCCTCTGCGGATCTCCTATTTATAAGATATCCATTTAGCAGCTTGGAAGATCACCCACCAAGCCCAGCACCTTGTCACTTTCAGCAGTGGGATTGTTCACCGTGAGACAATTAAGCCCATGGTCGTAACGATGAAACACAGAGCCTCCACATTCATCAGCGGAAAATCCCTGAGGTGTCATTTCAAAGCACCAACCCTATCTATCCTTAACGGGTCAGGAAAATAAATCAAACAGAATAACCAGGTGGTTGGGTGAACGCAGCCAATGACTACGCAAGAGAAGTTCAGTGTGACATTTGAAGACCAGCTGGAATCTTTCCTACAGATAGTAGGAACTTATGACTTCAGGGGAGCCCCAAATTTCCATTCCTAAGCAAGGCAATTGTTAAGTGGGTTGCGCCCCATTTTACTTTCGCGTGCTTACGCAAATCGCCGCAGTTGTTCAGTTAGCAACACGCTTGTTCAGCGAGTTTTCCCCAATGGACTTTTGCCTGTCCGAAGGTCTCAAAAGGGGATCACGTTGACCCCAGGACACTGCGACCGTCATTAATGTGAACCAACTGCCAGGCGTCCAAATTGTGTTCCCATGACTGTGGGGATGCTGCAACGGTCGTAAGTGTGAACCACAGTCTTCAGTCATTTTTTTTTCAGTGCATTTTAACTTCTCAGTCACTAAACAAATGGCTGTAAGCCAAGGTCTATAGTCCAGGGGTAGGCAACCTTGGCTCTTTTTTGACTCGTGGACTTCAACTCCCAGAATTCCTGAGCCAGCCACGCTGAGGGAAAAGGGAGAGGTTTCCAAGCTGAGCCATGTTGGCTCAGGAATTCTGGGAGTTGAAGTCCACGAGTCATAAAAGAGCCAAGGTTGCCTACCCCTGGACTAGGCCTAGGCCGCTTTATGACTCGTGGACTTCAACTCCCAGAATTCCTGAGCCAGCCACGCTGAGGGGAAAGAGAGAGGTTTCCAAGCTGAGCCATGTTGGCTCAGGAATTCTGGGAGTTGAAGTCCACGAGTCATAAAAGAGCCAAGGTTGCCTACCCCTGGACTAGGCCGAACCTGGCTGAATTTGAGGTAAGCGTGTGAAAATAAGTCCAATCTCTCCACTTGGAAGGGAGACATCCTGAGAACAAAGGCACAGCAAATATGACAAGTATTACAAAACCCATCCTCACAGGAAGAGCAAGCTGTCAGCTTCCGTGTTGCAAACGAGAGCTTCTTCTAATACACAATGAGGCAATTTTATGTAATGGGGCGAGTTGCAAGTTTCTGTCCAGCCCTGTCTGCGGAGTTTTGACACGCAATTCATAAGGAAATCCCCGGCACCATGATGGAATGAGCAGAACACGTCATATCTCAAAACAAGCTGGAGCCCAAATTAGCCAATGATTGGTCTGTCTTAGCAATATTGCGCCCAACTTGTTAAGTCTTCGGCAGAACGTTTTTCACAATTCATATTGGAACGTGGGCACACATCTCTGAGCTTGGTGGTTTTCTGGCAGATGTTTCATGATCCAACTAGGAGTGGGATTTGCGGAAAGGAGGAGGAGGAGGAGGAGGAGGTGAAGGAGGAGGGCGACAACGACAACTGTGGTGTCCTTGGTGGTCTCTGAGTTTGGTTGTTTTCTTGTCGATGTTGCTTTACCCAACTAGGTAACATCCCCAGTTGTAAGGATGTTGTTAATTACTGCTCTATTGCTACTACAGCACTGATGATATAACATAGTTGGGTAATGAGACGTCTGAAAGAAAACAACCAAGCTCAGAGAGCACCAAGGCTCTTTTATTGTTCTGTGCTTTATGTTTGGAGGAGGAGGAGGAGGAGGAGTAAGAGGAGGAGGACTGTGGTTGCTCTCTGAGCTTGGTTGTTTTCTGGCAGATGTTTCATTACCCAACTAGGTAACATCATCAGTGCACAGTGCATGAGGGATAAACTGGAATTCCCAGCAGATGAATAATTAACCAGAAATCAGCAGCCTAATCAGCCTAATCCCGCCAATACTGATAGGGCAAGCGACTTGTACATACACCAAGTGCAACCCCTCCCCTCCCCTGATGATGTTACCTAGTTGGGTCATGAAATGTCTGCAAGAAAACAACCAAGCTCAGACCCCACAGTCGTCGTCCTCCTCCTCTTTCTCCACTCCACAACCCCCCCCTTCTAGCACTGATGATGTGACCTAGTTGGGTAATGAAACGTCTGCAAGAAAACCATCAAGCTCAGAGAGCACCAAGAACCCCACCGCCCTCCTCTTCCTCCTCCCCCTCCTCCTCTTCCCCACACATCCCACTCCCTTGTAAAACTGACGATGTGACCTAGTTGGGTCATGAAATGTCTGCAAGAAAACCACCCAGCTCAGAGAGCACCAAGGACCGAAAGTTAGATCCTCCTTTTTAAGCAAACCTTTTGTATAGCATGGTTAACACTCCAGGCTGCTCAAACTATAAAACATACCGTAGTTTGCTAGTTAGCCACCTTGAGTATCCCATAAAAAGCAGGCTATAGATCCGAAAGAGATGTACAGTAAAACTGGAGCCATAAATTTTACTCTTTCAGCACCGCTTCTAAAGCAGACTTCAAATCTGGGTCCTGCCCAGCTAAATCTTCTGAGCACCAATGAATTTTGATTAAGGCATTTTTTATGAGACTTTGGCCTTCCATAGATTAAAATGTGACAAGGCAGGCTTGATAGGAGAAAAGAGGGCAAAAAAATTCCTTTTTTCTGCAACCAGATTCCGAAGGCCGTAGTCATTCAAAGCAGGGGACGGAGCCACTGATGTAAATATGATCCATTTTCCTGCCCACTTTGAAGGACAGGTCTCTGCTTTGCCAGATAAACATGACCCATTTCTTAAAATAAACTCACTGGTCTACCTGAGGACAGAAAACAGCCACGCTTATATATATTTTTTGCTAATTGGAGATTTTCTTTCCTTTTGTAGAAAAACTTGCTTTGCTGGTTCAAAGCACTCGGTGGCTCCTTTGCAAGGTTCCCCCCGGACTTGCCAGTGGATCACGTGATCCAGAAGCAACTTCAAAGCGTCAAAACATGTCCATCAGATTAAAGGCTTTTGTCGAAATGATGAAACCAACATCATGCTGGCGTGATGCAAGTTCGGTTCCTTTTAGCCACCCATCTGATCATCTCTCTTGAAAAGGACAGAGTTTGCATTGCAGTGACATAATTCAGGTGGTCCTCATTTAGCGACTGAAATTGGAAAGCAACTACTAGGTCATTAAGCGAAGAGGCTGACAACTGTGCTAACAATGTGACTTTAGCTTTCCGTTGCTTTACAGACCTTCAAAGATCATCAGTGCAAGGATTGGTAGCAAAGTTGCTGTTTCATCACTGTCCTAATTGGGAATGGTCACTAAATGAGGCAGTCACTGAGGGAGGACTACCCACAATGCTTTTGGCACCTGGCACCTCAGAATGAGTTCTTCCATGTGGGGTGCTTTCAGCTGGGAAAACAATGAAAAATCCAAGAATCCAATTCTTGCATTTACAAAAATGTTGGGTTTATCTTTCCCCCACTAGGACAGGCACTGGCTGAGGAATTCTGGGAGTTGAAGTCCACAAGTCATCAAAGGGCCAAGTTTGAAGACCCCTGCCCTAGGACAAGACAAATCCAGTCCCATGAGAATTAGTCTTCCCTAAATCTACTAGCAAAGGAAATTCTAAATCCCTTTTAGTGATATAAATTATTTGAAATCCCTAATCCTCACAGAAGAATTTCATGCTTTAGGCATGAAAGCCAGCTGGATGACTTTGGGCCAGTTCCTCTCTCTCAGCCCAAGCCACCTCACAGGGTTGTTGTTATGGTGAAAACAGGAGGAGGAAGGTGTATTGCATATATTCATCCCCTTGAGTTATTTATTAAAAAAATTTAAAGGCAGGAGATAGATAGATAGATAGATAGATAGATAGATAGATAGATAGATAGATAGATAGATAGATAGATAGATAGATAGATAGATACCATAGACAGATAGAGAAAGGAGAGAGAGAGAGAGAGAGAGAGAGAGAGAGAGAGAGATTAGATAGATAGATAGATAGATAGATAGATAGATAGATAGATAGATAGATAGATAGATAGATAGATGATAGATAGATAGATAGATAGATAGATAGATAGATAGATAGATAGATAGATAGATAGATAGATAGATGGTAGGTAGATAGATAGATAGATAGATAGATAGATAGATAGATAGATAGATAGATAGATAGATAGATAGATAGATACCGTAGACAGATACAGAGAGAAATGATAGAGATAGACAGATAGATAGATAGATAGATAGATAGATAGATAGATAGATAGATAGATAGATAGATAGATAGAGTAGACAGACAGACAGATACAGAGAGAAAGGATAGAGATAGATAGACAGATAGACAGACAGACAGAGATAGATAGATAGATAGATAGATAGATAAATAGATAGATAGATAGATAGATAGATAGATAGATAGATAGATAGATAGATAGATAGATAGATCCGTAGACAGATACAGAGAAGGGATAGATAGATGATAGATAGATAGATGATAGATAGATAGATAGATAGATAGATAGATAGATAGATAGATAGATAGATAGACAGATAGATAGTCAGCCATACTCCCACAGAGATTTCACAATGTCCCTTGGAATGAAAGTGAGGTGGAGTTTTCCAAAAATGTTTGAAGCTTCCTACCTATTTTATTCCGCATATTTATGAACCAGGAAAACCAGCTCGAGGTTTGCTAATTAAGGAAACAAAAGCTTTACCTATTACGCGAAGAAGTAAGTGCCTTTGTGGCCAGACGCACTGCGGTGATGCAACCCGGGATCCTAATTTTGCATTGTCAAGGACAGTAAACACACAGCTTCTGCCGGGCGTGACTATTTCACCGGCCTAGAAGAGGAGTGGCCCTTTTCTCCCAAGTTTCGTTGTAACACCTGATGCTATCAACAAAGGTTACTTCACTCATCACTGGCCAAATGCATGCTGTAAACATTATGTCACGGGTTCCTCCCCGACTCTTACTCCGTTTCTCCAGAGCACATCTGGGGTGGGTCCCACCAAGAGGAGCCAAGCAGTTATTTGATGGCAGGAATGTGGGCTGGCAAGATATTCGGATGGCCGCAGAGGCCAGTTACAGAGGTGCCCAACCACGACGAATTTAAGACCTGTGGACTTCAACTCCCAGAATTCCTGAATTACAAGGGAGGGAGAAAGGAAAGGGAGGGAGGGAGGGAGGGAGGAAAGAGGGAGGTAGAGAGGGAGGATGGATGGATGGATGGATGGATGGGAGGAAGGAAGGAAGAAAAAAGAAAGAAAGAGACAGAGAGAAAGAGAGAAGGAAGAATGAGGGAGGGAGGAGGGGAAGAAAGAAAGGAAAGGAAGGGAGAAAGGACAGACAGAAAGGGAGGAGGAAAAAAGGGAAGGAAGGAAGGAAGAAAGAAAGAAAGAAAGAAAGAGAGGGAGGGAGGGAGGAGGGGAAAAAGGAAGGAGACAGCAAAAAAGGAAAGGAAGGGAGAAAGGACAGAGAGGGAGGGAGGGAGGGAGGAAGAAAGAAAAAGAAAGAAAGAAAGAAAGAAAGAAAGAAAGAAAGAAAGAAAGAAAGAAAGAAAGAAAGAAAGAGAAAGAAAGAAAGAAAGAAAGAAAGAAAGAAAGAAAGAAAGAAAGAAAGAAAGAAAGAAAGAAAGAAAGAAAAGGTTGAGGGAGGGAGGGAGAGAGGGAGGAAGGAAGAAAGAAAGAAAGAAAGAAAGAAAGAAAGAAAGAAAGAAAGAAAGAAAGAAAGAAAGAAAGAAAGAAAGAAAGAAAAGGTTGAGGGACGGAGGGAGGGAGGGAGAGAGGGAGGAAGAAAGAAAGAAAGAAAGAAAGAAAGAAAGAAAGAAAGAAAGAAAGAGAAAGGAAGAGAGAGAGAGAGAGAAAGAAAGAAAGAAAGAAAGAAAGAAAGAAAGAAAGAAAGAAAGAAAGAAAGAAAGAAAGAAAGAAAAAGAAAGAAGGAAAGAAAGAAAGAAAGGGTGAGGGAGGGAGGGAAGAAGGGAGGAGACAGGAAGAAAGGAAAGGAAGGGGAAAAGGAGAGAGAGAAAGGAAGAAGGAGGGAGCAAGGGAGGGAGGAATACCTGGCTGGGGAATTCTGGGAGTTGAAGTCTTAAAGTTGTCAAGGTAGGACACACCTGCCTTAATGGAAAACAGAACCATGACTCGGCCATTTGTCTGAAGCGAGGAGTGTCTCCACAGGGCGTGGACACCATCCCAGTGAACCTTTGCCAGGGTGTTTCTACGCCTCGTCCTTTCTTCTGCCTTTTAAATAACCAGTGAAACCGGCTTGTTCCGAACTCAGAACAGCAAACCCCAGAGAGCCAGGGAGAATGCAGGTAGTCCTCCACTTACGACCGCAACTGAGCCCCAAATTTCCATTGCTAAGCCAGACAGTCGCCAAGGGTGCTCTGCCTCATTTTACAACCCTTTTTTTTTTTTTTGGCCAGAGGGGTTAAGCGAATCACTGGAGCCCTTACGTTAGTAACATCGCCGTTAAATGAATCCAGCTCCCCTATTGACTCGGCTGATTAGAAGGTCGCAAAAGGGGGAATCACGTGAGCCCTTGACCCCGCAACAGTCCCCAGTACATGCCAGTTGCCGAGCCTCTGAATTTTGATCACGTGACCGTGGGGGAGAATGCTGCAACGGTGGTTCCGTGTGAAAACCCCAGTCATAAATCACTTTTTTTCAGTGCCGAACGGTCACTAAACCGACTGTCGTAAGCCGAGGACTGCCTGCGTTGCAGAACACAAAAGCAGAGAAGGGCAGGGATCTGCTAGATGGCCTCATTTAGACTCCAGATTCTTGGCTTAGATCCAAGAGAGCCAGAAAAAACCAAGGGGGGGGGGGTGGAGAGAAAGTGCAGCTAATAGGATCCAATATTTGGGGGATTAAGATTGCAATATTCATTATTCATGACAACAACAACAACAACAACAACAACTTTAGCCAAGGGCCAGTAGTATCTTTGCACACCCGCAGTCTGAGGCAACTCAGCCCCATCAGACTCTCTTTGACAAGCCGATCTTCCGTGCTGCAGCCAGACTATTGATCGGAACCCATTAGGGAACGCTACCTTGAACTGTTTTTCCTCAAAGAGACAAAGGGCAGAAAGCTTACAACAGCGGGTGTCTCTCTTCGGTTGCCCTTCCGTAGGGCATCCAAAAATGGGGGCAGCGGCAGAATTCCCAGGATCAGATCTATATACCGGGAGTCCTCGTTTTACGACCTGTCTCGCTTAGTGACGGCTCAAAATCATGAGGCTTCTGACGAGCTGGATTTGAAGGGAGGACAGTCGCATGCTTTTATGCGGCCTGCATTTACGACGGTTTGCAGCAGCCTGGGGTCATGTGACCGTGATTTGCGACTCTTTTTGGCGAGAAACTGGCACTTAATTCGAGTTTCTTTCCAAAACAACAGCCATGGTGGACCATGGGTTTGCATAATGACTGCAGAGTTCACTTTAAGGCTGCCGTACTTGCTTAACAACAGCTGCAAACACGATTGTAAAATTGGGCACAGCCACCTGATGACCAGCATAACTTCAGACCTTAATTCCAGGCTCAATTCCAGCCCTATGTCAAGGACTGTCTTACCTTAGAGCAGGGGTCTTCAAACTGGGCCCTTTTATGACTTGTGGACTTCAACTCCCAGAATTCCTCAGCCAGGCACGCTGGCTGAGGAATTCTGGGCGTTGAAGTCCACTCCTCTTAAAGTCTATATCAGGGGTCTTCAAACTTGGCCCTTTGATGACTTGTGGACTTTGGCTCCCAGAATTCTTCAGCCAGGCATACAGGCTGAGGAATTCTGGGAGTTGAAGTCCACAAGTCATAAAAGGGCCCAGTTTGAAGACCCCTCCCTTAGAGCCGTGTTTCTCAACCTTGGTCACTTTAAGATGGGTGGACCAACTCCCAGAATCCCCCAGCCAGGGGGATTAAATGAACTAAATGAATTTTTGTAGGTTCTCCACCTTGCTCGCCTTAAGATGGGTGGACTTCAACTCCCAGAATCCCCCAGCGAGGAGGCTGAGAAACACTGCCTTTACAGCTAAGTGTCCATTTTTAAGCCGCTTTTGATCAATCAAGGCAGCTGAGTTCCCTGTTTTTGCACTTTCGGCCTAAAGCCAGAGTCACCCACAGGAGGACTTCACAAAAAAAGTTAAAATGCAAATACAGTTAGTCCTCCACTTACGCTGTTTCATTTAGTGACTGTTCAAAGTTACAAGGTCACCGGGGGGGGGGGGGAAGTGACTTATGTCCGGTTTTTCATGCTTAAAACCGTTGCAACATTCCCTCACAGTCACGGGATCCAATCTGGATGCTTGCCAACTGGTTCCTGACATATTTAGGCCCCGGGATCATGTGATTTCCCCTTTCACAAAGCCAAGGGGGAAGCCAGATTCATTTAACAACCGCGTCACTCATTTAACAACTGCAGCGATTCACTTAAGCACCGCGGAGAGGAAGGCCATAAAACGGGGCACAATTCACTTTAGCGACTGCCCCGCTTAGCAACAGAAATCCGAGGCGCTCAGTTGTGGCTGTGAAGGGTGAGGATTAGCTGTAAAACAAGGGCGGCCCTTTGGCTGCATTGCCCCAGCTGCCATCTTGTCTTCATTGGCAGAAATAATATAATGAATAAATGAATGACTCTTATCAATGGACGATAAAATTGACGCATCGGGTAAACACCCAGGCTTTTAGCCTTGACCTCAAGGGGAAAATCCGTGTTTAATGCAAGAACCGTGTGACAATCCACCCACAGCTGCCCTATCACGTTGCTTCGGGGCCCTGCTCACAAAGACAGACAGAAACTAATAACGAGGAAGTGATAGGTGCCAATCACGTGCTTTCCAGAAAGTCCTGCAGGGATTAAAGGAAAAGGTGGTTTGGTCTTGTGAAAGCCATCAGCGCTAATTACAGGGCAAGGCAACTTTCAGTACAGCCAGCATTAAGAGCAAGGGGGTGATTCAGAGTAAGCAGATATGGCCACCTCATTATCTGCCGTCAAGAAGTTAAACCCATGTGCTGCATTTCGGGCGTTGTTAGTCACCAAAGCTTGAAGACCATTCCCCCAGGAGAGAAACGTGAGAAGGGACCCTGGAGGTCTTCTAGTCCCACCCCTTGCTCAAGGAGGAGTCTTTATATCATCCTGGAAAAAAGGTCGTGCCAAACTTTTTTTTTTTTTGGAAGACCTCCAGTGATGGAGCATCCACAATGTTGGGAGGCAAGCCGTTGCACCGATTAATCAGGATAGCAGAGTTGGAAGGGACCTTGGGGGTCTTCTAGTCCAGCCCCCTGCTCAAGCAAGAGAACCTATACCATCTCGGACAGGTGTTTGTCTAGTCTCTTCTTGAAAATCTCCAGTGATGGAGCGCCCACAACTTCTGGTGGCAAGTTGTTCCACTGGTTAATTGTCCTCACTGTTAGGAAGTTTCATTTTAATTCCAGGTTTATTTATTATTTATTTATTTATTTATTTATTTATTTATTTATTTATTTATTTATTTATTTATTTATTTATTTATTTATTTATTGCTTTTCTCCTTGGTTAGTTTCCAAGCATTGTTTGTTGGTTTGCCTTCTGATGCTTTGGAGAATAGGTTGACCCCTTCCTCTTTGGGGCAGCCCCTCAAATACTGGAAGACTGCTATCATGTCCCCCTTAGTCCTTCTTTTCTCTAGACTGGCCATCCCCAATTCCAGGCCTTTAATCATCTTACTTGCTCTTCTCTGCACTTTTTATTTATTTATTATTATTTATTATTTAAATTTATATACAGCCCTATTCCCGTAGGACTCAGGGCGGTTTACAGGGAGAATTAAAATACATAACATACAAAATTAAGTCTCAACATCTTTTTTTCTAATGTGGTGACCAAAACTGGATGCAATATTCCAAGTGTGGCCTCACTAATGATTTAGAAAGCGGTACTAATATCTCACCTGATTTTGATTCCATGCCTGTGTTTATACAACCAAAGATTGTATTACCTTTTTTCACTGCTGCCGCACACAGCTGGCTCCTGTTTCAGCAATCAGCCACTACCCAAGGTCTCTCTCACAGGGACTGTTTTGAGCCAGGTTTTGCCTAGGGGTAGACAACCTTGGCTCGTGGACTTCAACTCCCAGAATTCCTGAGCCACCCATGCTGAGGGGAAAGTGAGAGGTTTCCAAGCTTAGCCATGCTGGCTCAGGAATTCTGGTAGTTGAAGTCCACAAGTCATAAAAGAGCCAAGGTTGCCGACCCCTGGTCTAGTCTCTTCTTGAAAATCTCCAGTGGTGGAGCGCCCACGATTTCTGGTGGCAAGCTGTTCCACTGGTTGATTGTCCTCATGGTCAGGAAGTTTCTCCTTAATTCCAGGTTGCTTCTCTCTTTGATCAGTTTCCAACCATTGTTTCTCATCCTTCCCTCTGGTGAACAACCTGGCCCCCTCTTCCTTGTGGCAGCCCCTCAAATACCGGAATACTGCTATCATGTCTCCCCTATTTCTTCTTTTCTTTAGACTAGCCAGACCCAAATCCCACAGCCGTTCTTCATAGGTTTTAGCCTCCAGGCCTTGGATCATCTTAGTTGCTCTTCTCTGGATTTTTTTTCCAAACTCTCAACATCTGGTGATGTTAGAGGCCATTAGTAGGAATTCCACTCCACCCCACTTGAAGGATACCTGGAAGAAGCTTCTCTAGAACTTGTCTGTTGCTCCGTGGATGGGTTCACACAACATTCTCAACCTTGGCAGATGCTCACATACTCAGCTCCTTAGCAAGATTCAGTTCCATTAAGCAGCTGATTTCACACAACTCACTAAATCCGGGTTCAGGAAACGCCACATTGGTATTCCTTGAACCTGTGAAGCCTCCACAGATAACATGGGGTGATAGCTTCATGGGATGTCCTAATTCATGCATCCTAAGGCAACAGCTGGGTTTGTGGTTTTTTTTGCCCCATTGTACCTTGAGCTGAAATGGCTCAACTCCCATCTTTTCAGAGATCTAGAACTGGGTTAAGCACCAGTCATGGGTGATATCCCATGAGCCTTTGCATCTGGAGGTCCTACAAACACTTCCTTCTTTCAGTGGTTCCCCTGGGCAGCTGGGAAGCAGTCCGTGTGATCAGCTGCGAAACCAGTGTTTGCAAGATGGGATTTAGGACTGTCCAACATGAAACCACCACACACACACACACACACACACACCCCTGACAGTTTTGGCCACTCTATGCCAGAATCTCATTTACTTGGAGGAACAACTGGGACTTTTGTGTTTGCACAACAGAGCTGAGCAGCACTTTGACTCACAAGGAGGGTTTTTAGTTCATGTTGTCCTCCCTTTCCTCTACTGCTGAGTAGAAGACAGCTTACACCAGAGGTGCCCAAAAGGGACCACTTCCGTGGAGAGAAGTTTTTCCGTGGACCGGAGGGTGTGTGGTTTTGTGTGCTGCCTACATCCCGCGAATGGGGCTTTGCTTGTTTGTGCGGACCAGTTGCTGGCGGGCCACAGCCCAGTACTGGTCCGCAGACCGGGGTATGGGGACCCCTGGCTTACACAACAGACAACACAAATCCTCAGCTGACCCTCATATAAAACACGTTGGTGGGAAAATTCTGCCTTTTAATGCCATTCATTTGTCGGAAAAAAGGGGCTTCCAGACGCCTTTTGATGCCCTACACTAGATCAGCATTTCAGTTCTGTTGCTGATCAAGGAAAAAAACCATCCAAACAACCCAACACTTTAGCAAATAATAATAATAATAATAATAATAATAAGTTGGAAGGGACCTTGGAGGTCATCTAGTTCAACCCCCTGCTCAGGCAGGAAGCCCTATACCATTTCAGACAAATGGCTGTCCAGTCTCTTCTTAAAAACTTCCAGTGTTGGAGCATTCACTGCTTCTGGAGGCAGGTTGTTCCACTGGTTAATTGTTCTGTCAGGAGGTTTCTCCTTAATTCCAGGTTGCTTCTCTCCTTGACTAGTTTCCATCCGTTGCTTCTTGTCCTGCCTTCAGGCGCTTTGGAGAAGAGCTTGACTGCCTCTTCTTTGGGGCAGCCCCTGAGATACTGGAACACTGCTATCATGTCACCCCTCGTCCTTCTCTTCATTAAACTAGACATCCCCAATTCCAGCAACCGTTCCCTATGTTTTAGCCTCCAGTCCAGAAGCTAAGCCTCTCTCAAGAGCACCACGTCCTTCAATCTCTCGTTCTTTTCCCACTGACCCAGTTCCTGAAGACAAAAAAACGCCCATGTATCCGAAAGATAATGGTGGTGAAGAAAAAAGAAAAAGAAAAGAAAAGAAAAAGTCTGTAGAGAAGAGTAACAAAGGTTGCTCAGGATCCAGAAAGATCTTGACAGACTTGAACAATTAGTCTCTATCCATCAACATGAAATTTAATGTGGGAAAAAAGCAAGGTTTTACACCTAGGCAGGAAAAAGCAAAGGGGTAGGCCACCTTGGCTCTTTTATGACTTGTGGACTTCAACTCCCAGAATTCCTGAGCCAGCATGGCTCAGCTTGGAAACCTCTCCCTTTCTCCTCAGCATGGCTGGCTCAGGAATTCTGGGAGTTGAAGTCCACGAGCCATAAAAGAGCCAAGGTTGCCTACCCCTGGCATATACCATTTCAGATAAATGACTGTCTACTCTAGTCTCTTCTTAAAAAATTTCCAGCGCTGGAGCATTTGAGATCTTCATTTGTGTTGTGGGTCTGTGTGTGAACGTTCTGAAAATGCTGCTGGGCTGGTGAGCCATTTCCTCTCTACGTCTTAAGACCCAGGTGTTTCCTCTGAGCATGTTCTCAGATCTTCCCCAGAACCGTCGGATGTGTGAGAGAGGGCAGTGAGGCTGACACACCATGGCTGTGTGATGTAGGCATCTGAAGCAGGAAAAGCTGTTAACATCGTGTGGGTTGTTGGGACTGGAGATTGTAGATGACATCAGCTTCATGTGAAATGAAAGTCAGCCTTATGTAATCAAAGATCAAGGAGTTGAATACTAGGTGGAAACGGACCTTACAGCTCCTGAGGACTTTAGACCAGCTTCTCCATCTTGTGATCTTCCAGACAAGGTGGACCATGCCATATAGTAACAGTAATAGTAACAACAACAACAACAATAATAATAATGTTGGAAGGGACCTTGGAGGTCATCTAGTCCAACCCCACCCCCATTCAGGCAGGAACCCCTCTACCATTTCAGACAAATGGCTGTCCAGTCTCTTCTTTAAAACCTTCACTGTGGGAGCATTCACAACTTCTGGAGACAAGCAGTTCCCCTGATTAATTGTTCTCCCTGTCAGGAAATTTCTCCTTAGTTCTAGGTTGCTTCTCTCCTTGATTAGTTTCCATCCGTTGCTTCTTGTTCTGCCTTCAGGTGCTTTGGAGAACAGCTTGACTCCCTCTTCTTTGGGGCAGCCCCTGAGATACTGGAAGACTGCTATCCTGTCATCCCTCATCATTAAACTGGACATTTCCAATTCCAGCAACCGTTCCTCATATGTTTTAGCCTCCAGACCTCTAATCATCTTTGTTGCTCTTCTCTGCACTCTTTCTAGAGCCTCGACATTTTTTTTTACATCGTGGTGACCAAAAGTGGATGCAGTGTTCCAAGTGGGGCCTTACCAAGGCCTAGTAAAGTGGTACTAACACTTCACGTGATTTGTCTGAAAAGGTATAGGCTTTCTTGCTTGAGCAAGGGGTTGAACTAGAACAAGGGTCTTCAAACTTGGCCCTTTTATGACTGGTGGACTTCAACTCCCAGAATTCTTCAGCCAGTGTGCCTGGCTGAGGAATTCTGGGAGTTGAAGTCCACCAGTCATAAAAGGGCCACGTTTGAAGACCCCTGAACTAGAAGACCTCCAAGGTTCCTTCCCTACTTTGTTATTCTGTTAATTTGGAGAGAGAATTTCTGGCATTTCCGGGTGGAACTGTGAAGAACCTGGCACTCAACGCAAATCTGACACTCAACACAATCAAGGTTTATTTAGATGGAGCAAATACTGGGCCCACTCGAACAGGGGTCGCCAAACTCGGCAACTTTGAGACTTGTGGACTTCAACACCCAGAATTCCTCAGCCAGCATGGGACCACCTTTCTAACTTTCTTAGGAGCATGACTGGCTGTGGAATTCTGGGAGTTGAAGTCCACAGGTCTCAAGGTTGCCAAGAGCCCTGCACTAGAAAAAGCTTTCTGTGGACAGTGGCTGGTTGCCTCAAAGATGCTTTTTCCAAAAGGCAGCTGGACTTGTATTTTTCCCCCCCTTTGAAAATGTTTCGCTTCTCATCCAAAAAGCTTCTCCAATTCTAACTGAAGAAGTGAGAATGGAAGCTTCTTGAATGAGAAGCAAAATGTTTTCAAAGGGGGGGGGAGCAAGAAAGCCCAGTTGCCTTTTGGGAAAAAGCACCTGGATGATTGAGAATCTCCCTAGACAACTGACCTTGTCTGAATAGAATACAGCTGGAAGGGACCTTGGAGGTCCTCTAGTCCAGCCCACTGCTCAAGCAGGAGAACCTATACCATCTCAGACAGGTGTTTGTCTAGTCCAGGGGTCGGCAACCTCGGCTCTTTTATGACTCGTGGACTTCAATTCCCAGAATTCCTGAGCCAGCCATGCTGAGGGGAAATGGAGAGGTTTCCATACAGAGCCATGCTGACTCAGGAATTCTGGGAGTTGAAGTCCATGAGTCATAAAAGAGCCAAGGTTGCCTACCCCTGGTATAGGCTTTCCTGCCTGAGCAGGGAGTTGGACTAGATGACTTCCAGGGTCCCTTCCAACTACTTCTTCTTCTTCTTCTTCTTATTATTATTATTATTATTATTATTAGTAGTAGTAGTAGTAGTAGTAGTAGTAGTAGTATCATCATTTTCATTATATTATTAGTAGTAGTAGTATCATTTTCATTATTATTATTATTATTAGTAGTAGTAGTATCATTATCATTTTCATTATATTATCATTATCATTATTATTATTATAAATCTTGACATACTTGAACGCTGGGCCGTATCTAACAAAATGAAATTCAATATAGAGAACAGTAAAGTCTTACACTTAGTCAAACCCAAAGCACACATGTAAGTTGGGTGGAAACCAGGCTTAATAGCAGTAACTGTGAGAGGGATCTTGAAGTCTTAGTGGACAATCAATGAAATATATTTATATATTTATATTTATATGTATATATTATTCGATTTCTATACCGCCCTTCTCCCAAGGGAGAATATATAAATAACGATACAAAAGTTAAAAGGAAATTAAACCAATTCCCAATTAAAATACAACAATAATAAAATACTAAAAAACCAATTAAAAACCCATATTCCCCCCATCAGGCCAGACCAGCCAATTCAAACAAGTGGGTCTTCAGCCCGCGACGGAAGGATCGGAGGTCTGATGCCATCCGGAGCTCAACCGGCAGTTGGTTCCATAATGCCGGAGCACCCACAGAGAAGGCCCTCCCCCTGGGGGCCACCAGTCGACATTCCCTGACCGGAGGCACCCTGAGGAGGCCCTCTCTGTGGGCACGCACTGGGCGGAGGGAAGTTGACGCCGGCAGCAGGTGGTCCTCGAGGTAACCCGGACCCATGCCATGTAAGGACTTAAAGATCATGACCAGGACCTTGAACCTCACCCGGAAGACAACTGGTAGCCAATGCAGCTCGCGGAGCAAAGGTGTAACATGGGAGTACCGGGAAACTCCCAAGACAACTCTCGCGGCCGCATTCTGTACCAGTTGGAGCCTCCGAGTGGTCTTCAAGGGAAGCCCCATGTAGAGAGCATTACAGTAGTCAAGGCGAGAGGTCACGAGCGCATGAGTGACCGTACACAGGGCATCCCGGTCCAGATAGGGCCGTAACTGGCGCACCAGGCGAACCTGGGCGAAAGCCCCCCTAGTCACGGCCACTATATGATCTTCCAAGGTAAGCCGTGAATCTAGGAGGACTCCCAAGTTGCGAGCCCTATCCACGGGGGGTAAGAGCTCACCCCCCATAGACAGTGATGGAACATTTTGAATGTCCCGGGATGCCGGAATGTACAGCCACTCAGTCTTGTCAGGGTTGAGTTGAAGTCTGTTCCTCCCCATCCAGACCCGAACCGCCTCCAGGCAACGGGACATCACAGCGAGGGCATCACTGGGGTGGTTTGGGGTCGAAATGAAAAGTTGGGTATCATCGGCGTATTGATGATACCCAACTCCAAAACCACGAATGATCTCACCCAGCGGTTTCATATAGATGTTGAACAGGAGAGGCGAGAGAACCGACCCCTGAGGAACTCCACAAACGAGAGACCTAGGGGCCGATCTCTGCCCCCCTGCCAACACCGACTGCGAGCGTCCCAGGAGATAGGAGGAGAACCACTGAAGAACCGTGCCTCCCACTCCCAATCCCCTGAGACGCCGCAGCAAGATACCATGGTCGATGGTATCGAAAGCCGCCGAGAGGTCTAATAGGACTAGGACAGAGGAATATCCCCTATCCCGAGCCCTCCAGAGATCATTCACCAGAGCGACCAATGCCGTCTCCGTGCTGTACCCGGGCCTGAAACCCGATTGGTAGGGGTCCAGATAATCCGCTTCATCCAGGACCAGAGGGAGCTGATGTGCCACCACACTCTCAACAACCTTTGCAAGAAAGCGAAGGTTGGAGACTGGACGAAAGTTGTTCAATACAGCTGGGTCCAAGGCAGGCTTCTTGAGGAGAGGTCTCACCACCGCCTCCTTCAAGACGGTGGGGAAATTACCCTCACTCAAGGAAGCTGATATAACCGCCTGGAGCCAGCCTCGTGTCCTCTCCCTAGCTGCATAAACCAGCCAAGAAGGGCACGGATCCAATAAACATGTGGTGGAGCTCAGCCTCCCCATAATCCTGTCCACTTCATCAGGGGTCACAGAATCAAACTCCTCCCAAACTCCTCCTCCCAAATATGAGCTAAGAGTGCACGGAGGCAGCCAAAAAAGCCAATGCAATCCTAAATTGCACTAACAGAGGCATTCAGTCAAGATCATGTGAGGTACTAATACCTTACTAAGACCACACCTAGAATACTGAAACCAGTTTTGGTCTCCACACTGTAAAAAAGGTGTTGAGGCTCTAGAAAGAGTGCAGAGAAGAGCAACAAAGAGGATTAGGGGATTGGAGGCTAAAACATATGAAGAACTGTTACTGCAGCTGGGCATGGCTAGTCTAGCGAAGAGAAGGGCCAGGGGAGACGTGACAGCGGTGTTCCAATATTAGAGGGGCTGTCACACAGAGGAGGGGGTCACCCTGTCTTCCAAAGCACCGGAAGGCCAGACAAAGAATAATGGATGGAAGCTGATGAAGGAGAGATTCAACCTAGAAAGAAGGAGAAATTTTCTGATAGTGAGAACAATCAGCCAATGGAACAGACTGCCTTCAGACATTGTGGGAGCTTCATCACTGGAAGCTTTCAAGAAGAGACTGGACTGCCACCTGTCAGAAATGGTGTAGGCCGCATCTCCTGCTTGGCTGGGGGTTGGATTAGATGACCTCCAAGGTCCCTTCCAACTCTGTTCTTCTATTCTTTTCTATTCTATTCCATTCCATTCCATTCCTTGTAATTCTATTCTATTCTATTCTATTCCATTCCATTCCATTCCTTGTAATTCTATTCTATTCTATTCCATTCCTTCTATTCTATTCTATTCTATTCTATTCTATTCTATTCTATTCTATTCTATTCTATTCTATTCTATTCTATTCTATTCTATTCTATTATTTCTATTCTATTCCATTCCATTCCATTCCTTGTAATCTATTCTATTCTATTCTATTCTATTCTATTCTATTCTATTCTATTCTATTCTATTCTATTCTATTCTATTCTATTCTATTCTATTCTATTCTATTCTATTCTATTCTATTCTATTCTATTCTCTATCCATTCCTTCTCTATTCTAATTCTATCATTATTCTATTCTATTCTATTCTATTCTATTCTATTCTATTCTATTCTATTCTATTCTATTCTATTCTATTCTATTCTATTCTATTCTATTCTATTCTATTCCATTCCATTCCATTCCATTCCATTCCTTGTAGTCTATTCTATTCTATTTTACTCTATTCCATTCCATTCCTTCTATTCTATTCTATTCTATTCTATTCTATTCTATTCTATTCTATTCTATTCTATTCTATTCTATTCTATTCTATTCTATTCTATTCTATTCTATTCTATTCTATTCTATTCTATTCTTATTTCTATTCTATTCCATTCCATTCCATTCCTTGTAATCTATTCTATTCTATTCTGCTCTATTCCATTCCATTCCTTGTAATTCTATTCTATTCCATTCTATTCTATTCTGTTCTGTTCTAAATGTATTTCCGTAGCTTGTCAGGTTAGCAAGGAAAGTCTAATCAACAAGACACGGTAGGAATGCGTACAGGAAGCGTCAAGTCACATCACGGAAGGTCTCCAAGTCACTTTAGGAATCTGACTGGATTCAAGGAATCCATAACTTCTTCCTGTCCAGATGTTCCTCAGTTTCATCTCCCTTTTGACTTGGCTGGTGGTCAAGAGTGATGGAACCACAGTCCCGTGAGCCCTGAAGGACACGGATTTACCAAGAAGAGAGGCCAACGATGTAAGTCTCTGTTTAGCAACATGTGAACAGTTCCTCTGAACAGGCAGTGTTTCCGGTTGAGTCATCGGCAGGAAAGAGTGAGACTGGAGAACAATCACGGTGCGATAAGAAGTTGGTTCGCCTTGTGATCCGGAAGCATGCCTAAAATCAACAACAACAACAAAAAAACCCAGAGTAAGAGGAGAGGGGAGCAGTCCTCTTGGAAAATATTTGGAGAGACAAACCGCACACAAAACACAGTTCAAGGCCGAGTCCCACGTCACTGGACAAACCACCTTTAATTCATGGGTCTTCTCTACCACGCAACCCGGAAAGGGAGTCTGCTTCTAAATTTTCTCCGCCCAGACAGCAGCTGGACTGGGTCCACCCAACAATAGCTCAGAGGTTTAGGAATTTATCACTCAATTTATTTATCTATGGAGATTTTCAAAACTGGGAGGTATTACCCGATTCCATAATAGCTTTGTTCCTTATGTCATCTGTCTGCTTCGTTCTTCTCGCCGTGCACGTCTATACATCACCCGAACGAAACTGCGTTGTTTCTCTGTGTCATCTAATACAGGGGTCCCCAACCTCCGGTCTGTGGACCGGTACCGGGCTGCGGCATGTTAGCAACCCGGCCGCACAAACAAGCAAAGCCCCATCCAGGGGATGCAAGGCAGCACACAAAACCACGCACCCTCCGGTCCGCGGAAAAACGTCTCTCCATGGAACCGGTCCCTGGTGCACCAAAAGGTTGGGGGGGGGCTCTGATTTAATATATGTGGGCATATACATAATTCTCTATTCATTTGTTTGTTTTTGTCATATTTAGGTAGTGTATATCGAAGGTGGTGGTGAGCCCGTGGGAGCTGAATGCAATGAAATTTCTATTTTAATGTCTGCCGATTAGGGTACATTCTGTTGTGATTCAGGGTCAGCCTGTGGGTTGGGCAGTTGGGTCGGACCATTCAGAGGAGGAGGAGGGGGGGTGTTGGAGAGCTTGCTGATGAGGCTCTGCAGAGCCCTCAGTCAGGCCCCTCCCATCTGGTCACGACACAGACCCAGCTGCGTGAGCCTGACAGCGTGGATGAAGATGACCCACAGCTGGCCCTGTTCAAGGACGCCCGACGCAGGAGGCAGTCAATCAGGAGTAAACAGAGGAAGGCAATGGGGCACCTCGGAAGGAGGCAGAGAGAAGCCACGCCCTGAACTGTTTAAAAGGGGAATGTGTGGGAGGGCTGGTTTGCTGAAGGCAACCGTTTGAATAGCTCCTGTTTCATGGTTCGTGTCTTGTTTTGCTCTGTTTTATGTTAATAAATTTGGCAGGCTTAGTTCCAGCCTCTTGCCGTTTGTAAAGGGGTTGTCCCTGCTTTTTCTGCAGGGCCGGTAGTAGGCTGGTACAGAACACATTCAGAGTGACAATAAAGCTATTATTCTATTCTAGACTGAACGGCTGTTTGACTGAGATGGAAGTCTTCTACCATGAGTAGGGGGTTGGACTAGAAAAGGGGTCCCCAACCTGTGGGCCACGGCCCGGTAGTGGGCCAGGGCCTTCTGGCCACCAGGCCGTGGGACAGGTTGGCCAGTGTGTGTGCGTGTGAGTGCACATCCCCTCACTCCCACTAGCGCCGTGGCCATGGGGCGCTAAAACAGGATGCAGTGCCAAGGGGTGCAAAAAACGGGCCACCTCGGGGTGCGAAAATGGGACACTGCCATGCCGCGGGGCACAAAAATGGGCGGCCGGCACACCTCGGGATGTGAAAACAGCTGGCTGCCGCTCTGCGGGGCACAAAACGGGGCCATGGGGCACTAAAACAGGATGCCATGCCAAGGGGTGCAAAAACGGGCCACCTCAGGGTGCACAAATGGGCCGCTGCTGCACCTTGGGATGTGAAAACGGCCGGCTGCCGCCCTGCGGGGCACAAAAATGGGCTGCCACCACGCTGCAAGGTGCAAAAACAGCCACTGCCACACCACAGGACACAAGAATGGGGCACTGCCGCATTGCCAGGCGCAAAAACGGCCGCCGCCGCACCGCAGGGTGTGGAAAAGGGGCGCTGCACCACGCAAGAATGGGGCAGGACTAGCGAGTATCACCTGGGCCCCAGCCCTGCTCTGTTTGCACGCACGCAGATGTGTAAAATGCTTCCCCTTCCCTTTCGGTGACCTCTTGACTAGAAGACCTCCAGCCCTACGTAGGATTCTATGTTCTCTGTTGTGGCGGTGTAGCAAAATCTGTGGGGCGTAATGCTGAATTTTAAGGTCCAACATAGCAGTAGAGACAGTCCTCAACTTTTCAACAGTTAGTGACAGTTTGAAGTTACAAAGCTACTGGAAAAATGTGACTTACAACCGTTTTTCACACTTATGACCATTGTAGCATCACCGTGGTGACTGTGATCAAAATCTGGATTCTGGGTAACTGATCCATAGTTAAGTCAAGCCCGTTTGACTTAAGAACCGTGTAATTAACAACTGCGGGGATTACTTAAACGGTGGCAAGAAAAGTCATAAAAAGGAGACAAAACTCACTTAACAACGGTCCTGCTTAGCAACAGAAAGTTCGGGCTCAAATTGTGGTCTAATCTGCATTAAAGCCGTGACTTTCCAAAAAAAGCATTGGCAAGCTCTGTTCAGTCCACATATCACACGGCGGCACGGATCTTTTTTTTTTTAATCGCGGTTTACTGAAACGCGCCACTCTTTGCCTGGATATCCCATAAAGCTAAAAGGAAACAATTTGCGGCATGATGGCTTAGCGCAAGCTGTGAATCCTGGCTTCCTCTGAAGGATTTAAGGAAGGTATAACACTCCTTAATTTCCCATGAGGCCTAGAAACTCTGCTTCCTTTTTAATGGGGAAAAGACATGGAAGTTGAGTCAGTATCAGAAAAGAGATCCGTGGACCTAGCACCACACTGCCAATAATGTCCATTACTAGGCAAGTCGTGAAGTGAATTTGGCCCCGTTTTATGACCTTTCTTGCCATGGTTGTTAAGTGAATCACTGCAGTTGTTCCAAGTTAGCAACACGGCTCTGAACCGTCGTAAATACGAGGCGGTGGCGAAGGGTCTGAATTTTGTTCACACGGCCTCAGGGATGCTGAAACACTCCCAAGTGTGAAAAACAGACAGGAGTTCCTTTTTTCAAGCACCGCTGTAACTTCAAATGGTCACTAAGCGAACGATTGTTAACTCGAGGACTGTCCTGTCTTCAGATTCCATTCCCAGCTGCTGAACGGAGAATGTTCTGAATCGGCGCAAGATTTTAAATCCTAAATCGCCTTACGCACCCAGCTAATGGAAAACTACCTGGGCTAATATTAGCCAACCTTTGTTGTGTGCTAATGCATCCACAGAGTTCTCAACCCACTTCATTGTGTTGCAGACAACAGGGAGAGTTGTACGTGAGGGACGCTTTGGCAACCCGGTGTGTGTGTGTGTGTGTCTCACACACACAGGAATGTGCTCAAGAGTAAACCGAGGCCAAATGAGATCATCCCGCAATCTGCCTGAACTGGTTCTCCGAGCTGGCTGGGAATTGAGCCGGCTGCCAGTCGAAGCGGTTAGCTTCGCCGCCGATTTGACAAGGAAGGAAAGCCTAATAAATAAATAAATAAAAGCCGGTGCAAAATATGCAGGAAAACCTTGGGCTAGGTAGGAGGAGGAGTTGTCTCTCTCTTTAAAAAGAGATGTGAAAACAGTACAAAGGTTAAGCCAGAAAAAAAACGTTCCTTCTGGGCCTAATGGAAAGAGAACTGGGCGGCGGGCGAGGGGGGAGAAATTGGAAGTCTGATTTTATATACGGTGACGGCAGGCAGATCGCTGAAGGGTGCAGACGAAGGCTTACCAAAGCTGGTGGGATCAGCAGAGAGGGCCAAATTGACTCTGCTGATAAAAGAAAAGAATATAAGTCCTTTTGCTTCTGCTTGGAAACCGCTACTGGACTTTGTGCTTGAGGTGGGTGGGTGGGTGGGAAAAAGTCACGATTTGGGGGTTTACCGATTAGACCGATTTGCCGATACAGAAACGGCTAGTCTTAGCGCACCCTGCTACGGAAATGTCAAAAGCTGAGATTTGATTTTAATGTCTGAATTAAAAAGAGCCTTGGTGGCGCAGTGGGCTAATGCCTCCTTAAGTAACACCAGCTGCCTGCAATTAGTGCAGGTTCGAATCCCACCAGGCTCAAGGTTGACTCAGCCTTCCATCCTTCCGAGGTAGGTAAAATGAGGACCCAGATTGTTGGGGGCAATTAAGCTGACTTTGTAATAATGCCGCTTGGGGTGTGTGTGTGAAAGCCCTAATAAGCAGGCATATACATAGAATGAAGGCTATTGCTAAGCTTGTAAGCCGCCCTGAGTCTTCGGAGAAGGGCGGGATATAAATGGAATTAAAATAAATAAATAAATAAAATTTTACCGCAACAGAGTGTCAGAAGTCAGCGCCTTTCGTTTTTTCCGTTCCCTTTCCTTACACTTTCTTTTGTTTTCCCTTTTTCTACTGCTGTCCCCTATTATTTGCCTTTGTATTTTCACATTTTATGTTATAAATGAATAAAGCATAATACTAATACTAATACTAATACTAAGGAGAAGAAGAAGAAGAAGAAGAAGAAGAAGAAGAAGAAGAAGAAGAAGAAGAAGAAGAAGAAGAAGAAGAAGAAGAAGAAGAAGAAGAAGAAGAAGAAGAAGAAGAAGAAGAAGAAGAGGAGGAGGAGGAGGAGGAGGAGGAGAAGGAGAAGAAGAAGAAGAAGAAGAAGAAGAAGAAGAAGAAGAAGAAGAAGAAGAAGAAGAAGAAGAAGAAGAAGAAGAAGAAGAGGAGGAGGAGGAGGAGGAGGAGGAGGAGGAGGAGGAGGAGGAGGAAGAAGAAGAAGAAGAAGAAGAAGAAGAAGAAGAAGAAGAAGAAGAAGAAGAAGAAGAAGAAGAAGAAGAAGAAGAAGAAGAAGAAGAAGAAGAAGAAGAAGAAGAAGAAAAATAATTGCCATTCCAGGCAGCCGATATCCTTCCCTTACGATCACAAGGCAGCCCAAAATCTCTGTGGCTAAGTGAGATGGTGGTGAAGTGAATTTTGCCCCAGGTTACGAGCTTTCTTGCCGACGTTGTTAACTGAATCATTGTTGTGGTTAAGTTAGTATTGTGTTTGTTAAGCGAATCCGGCTTCCCCCGTTGACTTCGCTTGTCCGAAGGTCGCAAAAGGGGGATCACGTGACCCCGGGTCACTGCAAACCGTTGTAAATATGAATCCATCGCCAAGCGTCTGATTTTGGATCACGTGACCACACAAGTGTGTGAAGAACGGTCATAAGCAGGGGTGGGATTCAAATATCTGAACGACCGGTTCTCTTATTGGATGCAGGCCTGGCCCTCGGAGGCCTAGAATGGACTTCTGGAAGTGGTATCCACGCACTTCCAGCTGGCCATACTAGGCCTGGGAGGCCTAGAATGGACTTCTGGAAGTGGCATCCACGCACTTCCGGCTGGGCGTTCTAGCCTGGGAGGCCACCTCCAGGCCTCGGAGGCCTAGAATGGATTTCTGGATGTGGCATCCATGCACTTCTGGTGGGCCGTTCTAGGCTGGGAAGGCCTCCTCCAGGCCTCTGAGGCCTGGAATGGACTACCGGAAGCAGTGTGCATTCAGCCGATTCTCCGAACTGGTACAAACCGGCTGAATCCCACCACTGGTCATAAGTCACTTTTTCCAGTACCGTTGTAACTTCAAACCGTCCCTAAATGAACTGGTGTAAGTCGAGGACCACCTGTATTCTAAAAAAAGCTGGTGGGTAACCAAACAACATAACAAAAACTTCACTGGGTTGGCTGCTGCTCCAGGTTATCACAAGTACTCCTTGAGTTACAACCTTTCACTTAGTGACCATTTGAAGTTACAACGGCGTTGCAAAAAGTGACTTATGACCATTTCACAGTTACAGCCTTTGTTGCATCCCCCGTGATCATGTGATCAAAATTCAGACGCTTGGCCGGTGACTCATACTTGTGAAGGTCACAGTGTCCCAGAGTCACGTGATCCCCTTCTGCCACCTTCCGACAAAGTCAATGGGGAAGCCGGATTTACTTAACAACCAGGGTACTGCCTTAACAACTTGCAGCGATTCACTTAACAACGGTGGCGAGAGAGGCTTTAAAACGGGGCAAAAAACACACTTAGCAAACGTCTCACTTAACAACAGGAATTTGGGGGTTCAGTGGTGGTCGTAAAAGTCAAGGACGACCTGGACTCAACCACTGCAAGTCGATGATGTGTGGACATCAACTCCCAGAATTCCCCGGACAGCCAGGTTAACGGACACGGGATTCACTTAACAAAGTGACATGATGCTCTTAACAAATGTGCCCCCCGCCAAAAAAAGAGGTCATAAAACTGGGCACGGTTCATTTAACAGCCGCCTCGCTTAGCAACAGAAATTCTGGCCCCCAACTGTCACACAGTGAATGGAGCTTAGATGTAGATAGTTCCGAAATTACAACCCTTCATTTAGTGATTGTTCAAAGTTACAACGGCACTGAAGTGGACCGTTTTTCACACTTACGACCGTTTGCAGCCTCCCCCACGGGTCACGTGGTCGAAATTCGGACGCCCGGCAATGGACTCATATTTGTGACGGTTGGTGTTCCAGGGTCGCGTGGTCCCGTTTTGTGACCTCCTGATCAATGGGGGGGGGGGGAAATCCAGGTTTCGCTTAACAACCGCGTTGCTAACTGAACAACGGCCATGATTCACTTAACAACCGGGACAAGAAAGGTCGTCAAATGAGGCACCGTTCCCTGAAACAACTGTGTTATTTAGCAAACCCCCCCCCCCAAAAAAAAATTGGTCGCGATTGCAAGTCAAAGTCTGCCAGTACATGTTGCATAGATTTTGCATCACTTCTTAGCGCGCCTTTCATTTGTGGCTTAGACTGGAGTCACAAAAAAGCACAAACTACACCAAGTCATTCGATGAGCCACAATTTCGGCAATTGTTCAAACTGAAACACCGTGTGGAAGAAAAGTTAAGCCTAGTTGAGAGGAGTGGTCAGTTTGTCATCGCCACCGATTCCCGGGCCGAGTCACCATCCCAGCCTCCAATCCCTTTTAATTATTACCCAGGAGAGTTTTCCATAGGTCTAAGGAGGTGAGGCTGCTCTGGGATCATCGGATTAAAGAAGAATCAGTGGATTAAATTGCCCAGTTTATTCTGAAATTATCCAGTCTCCACCTTTGGGCTCCATGGACTCAAGATGTATTACGTTATCCTTAGAATAGAATAGAGCTGGAAGGGACCTTGGAGGTCTTCTAGTCCAGCCTCCTGCTCAAGTAGGAGACCCTATGCCAGGGGTAGGCAACCTTGGCTCTTTCATGACTCGTGGACTACAACTCCCAGAATTCCTGAGCCAGCCATGCTGAGGGGAAAGGGAGAGAAGTCCACAAGTCATGAGGGGGCCATAGTTCCCCCCATGCTGGCTCAGGAATTCTGGGAGTTGAAGTCCACGAGTCATAAAGCGGCCTAGGCCTAGGCCAGGGGTAGGCAACCTTGGCTCTTTTACGACTCGTGGACTTCAACTCCCAGAATTCCTGAGCCAGCATGGCTCAGCCTAGAAACCTCTCCCTTTCCCCTCAGCGTGGCTGGCTCAGGAATTCTGGGAGTTGTAGTCCACGAGTCATAAAAGAGCCAAGGTGGCCTACCCCTGCCCTAGACCATTTGAGACAATTGGCTGTCCAGTCTCTTCTTAAAAGCGTCCAGTGATGAAGCACCCACAACTTCTGGAGGCAAGCAGTTCCACTGGTTAATTCTCCTCACTGTGAGGAAGTTTCTCCTTAATTCCAGATTGCTTCTCTCTTTTATTAGTTTCCAATCATCCTAAGGGTAAAGAATCTACATTCCCAAACCCATACAAATCCAACATTTGCCTTATCACTCCATTTCTTTATTTGAAACCCACCTTTATTTTTATTTTTTTTAGAAATAACTGAAAGGGGCAAAGATAGATCCAGTTTGGTCTAATGGTTAAAGCAGCAGGCTAAAAACCAGGAGACTGTGAGTTCAAGTGCCAACTTAGCCATGGAAGCTGGCTGGATGACTTTGGGCCAATCACCAGGAGACTGTGAGTTCTAGTACCACCTTCGGCATGAAAGTCTACTTGGGGCAATCATCAGAAGATAGTGAGATCTATTCCAGTCTTAGGTGTGAAAGGTGGCTGGGTGACTTTGGGACAATCACCCAGAGATGTGAGTTCTAGTCCTGCCTTAAGCATGAAAGGTGGCTGGGTGACTTTGGGACAATCACTAGGAGACAGTGAGTTCTAGTCCTGCTTTAAGCATGAAAGGTGGCTGGGTGACTTTGGGACTATCACTAGGAGACAGTGAGTTCTAGTCCTGCTTTAAGCATGAAAACCAGTTGAATGACTTTGGGACTATCGCTAGGAGACAGTGAGTTCTAGTCCTGCTTTAAGCATGAAAACCAGTTGAATGACTTTGGGACGATCACTAGGAGATGATGAGTTCTAGTCCTGCCTTAAGCATGAAAGGTGGCTGGTTGACTTTGGGACTATCGCTAGGACCAGTTGAATGACTTTGGGACTATCGGTAGGAGACAGTGAGTTCTAGTCCTGCTTTAAGCATGAAAACCAGTTGAATGACTTTGGGATGATCACTAGGAGATGATGAGTTCTAGTCCTGCCTTAAGCATGAAAGGTGGCTGGTTGACTTTGGGACTATCGCTAGGAGACAGTGAGTTCTAGTCCTGCTTTAAGCATGAAAACCAGTTGAATGACTTTGGGACAATCACTAGGAGACGGTGAGTTCTAGTCCTGCCTTAAGCATGAAAGGAGGCTGGGTGACTTTGGGACAATCACTAGGAGACAGTGAGGAACATATGTTGGAAAAGTTCACCGACTTGACCAATTTGTTAAATGGATAAGGGTGGGGTGCAAATAAATAAATAAAATTAAAGCGTGACCACCAAGGCAAATAAATGAGGCCAATGGTTAATATCAGCCTGAAGCAGCTCCCGTCGTCTTTTGCTTGTCATCACGGCTGCATTTAGGCCTGGAGAAACAGTCTCTGGTCTTTCAGCCCCCTTGACCTCCAGGAACTGGTTCACCCAATCCAGGTCAGAAGGATCCAAGCTGTATCAGAAGTGGAGAAGACCAACTCCTCGAACTGGTCAGCAAATCAATGAACCAACTCTAGTGTGCCTGGAATATGGCAAAAAAAGCTACGGAACTGAATAAATCCCTTCTTTCCATTTTTGATAGGCCCCTTTTGCAAGAAGGTGTGTTTTTTGTCGGGTCCTGGGTGTTCTCTGAGCTTGGTGGGTTTCTTGCCGATGTTTCATGACCCATCTAGGTAACATCATCAGTGCTAGAGGGGAGTGGAGAGGAGGAGGAGGAGGAGGAGGAGGAGGAGGAGGAGGACTGTGGGGTCCTTGGTGCTCTCTGAACTTGGTTATTTTCTTGCCGATGTTTCATGACCCATCTAGGTAACATCATCAGTGCTAGAGGGGAGTGGAGAGGAGGAGGAGGAGGAGGAGGAGGAGGAGGAGGAGGAGGAGGACTGTGGGGTCCTTGGTGCTCTCTGAACTTGGTTATTTTCTTGCCGATGTTTCATGACCCATCTAGGTAACATCATCAGTGCTAGAGGGAAGTGGGATTTGACAGGAGGAGGAGGAGGAGGAGGAGGAGGAGGAGGAGGACTGTGGGGTCCTTGGTGCTCTCTGAGCTTATTTTCTTGCAGACGTTTCATGACCCAACTAGGTAACATCATCAGGGCTAGAAGGGAGAGGAGGAGGAGGAGGAGGAGGAGGAGGAGGAGGAGGAGGAGGAGGAGGAGGAGGATCGTGGGGTCCTTGGTGCTCTCTGAGCTGGGTGCTTTTCTTGCAGACGTTTCATGACCCAACTAGGGAACATCATCAGTGCTGGAAGGGAGTGGGCTTTGTAGAGTGGAGGAGGAAGAGGATTGTTGGGTCCTAGGTGCACTCTGAGCTGATTTTCTTGCAGATGTTTCATGACCCAACTAGGGAACATCATCAGTGCTAGAAGGGAGGAAGAAGGCAGTGGGGTTTGAGAGGAGGAGGAGGAGGACTGTGGGGTTCTTGGTGCTCTCCAAGCTTGGTTGTTTTTTTTGCAGACTTCATTGCCCAACTAGGGAACATCATCAGTGCTAGAAGGGAGGAAGAAGGCAGTGGGGTTTGAGAGGAGGAGGAGGAGGACTGTGGGGGTCCTTGGTGCTCTCCGAGCTTGGTTGTTTTCTTGCAGACTTTTCATCACCCAACTAGGTAACATCATCAGTACTAGAAGGAAGTGGGGTTTGCCAGGAGGAGGAGGAGGAGGAGGAGGAGGAGGAGGAGGAGGAGGAGGAGGAGGAGGAAGACTGTGGGGTCCTTGGTGCTCTCTGAGCTGGGTTGTTTTCTTACAGATGTTTCGTGACCCATCTAGGTAACATCATCAGTATTAGAAAGAAGTAGGGTTTAAGAGGAGGAGGAGGAGGAGGAGGAGGATCGTGGGGTCCTTGGTGCCCTCTGAGCTGGGTGGCTTTGCCCTCTCTTTACGTAGGAGGGGCTTCCCTGTCAATATTGATGGGAATATTGTTTTCTTCATAGTAGTTCTGTTGTTTACTATTTGTCTGAATTGGTAGTTCCTTCACTGGGGTGTGTGTTTTGTTTTTTTACGGTTTGTTGGTCTACTGTTAATCTCGGTGTTAATTCCTGCCTCTGGTGTTTGTTTGTTTTCCCCCCTCCCCAAAATAAGTGCAGAGGCCAACCCATCACAGCACTCAAAGGAGACCGTTTTTTTGTTTTATTTTTTTTTGCACCTAAACTGGATTACTTCCACTGACGTCAAGGGTTGCTAGGCCAGATTAAATGGACTGCGGAGCACAGTGGAAAGTTTGACTTTTCCGATCTTTCTGGGTTGTGGGGTGGGGGGGAGATGCGTAACCGAGGCCCAATCTTTTCCCTTCCCGAGAAAAAGAAAAAGGCTGGGGAAATAGGGAAAGAATTTCCTGGACTGAAAGGCTGGATCTAAAGGAGGAGAGAGATCTGTAGAGCTGCAGCAAGAAATCCGTTAAAGCCACTTGGCTTTTTTGCCCTTGAGAAGCAGAAGTTAGAATTCAGCTCGTAATTGAAAATTAGGGTGAGTTTTTGCGGAAGCCTTGGTCAAAGGCAAGGCTGAGTATAGAGAATTAAGGCTATATTTGGGGATTTAAGCGGAACAGGAGGGAGGGAGGGAGGAAGGAAAAGGAGGGAGGGAGAAGTGGAGAGGAAGGAAGGAAGGAGAGAGGGAGGGAAGGAAGGAAGGAAGGGAAAGAAGGGAGGGGTGGAAGGATGAATGGAAGAAAGAAAGAAGGAAGGAAAGAAGGAATGAAGGGACGAAGGGAAAGAGAAGGAAGGAGGGGACGGAAGGAGGAAGCAGTGGAGAGGAAGGGAGGAAGGGGAAGTGAAGGAAGGGACGAAAGGAAGGAAAAGAAGGGAGGGGTGGAAGGATGAATGGAAGAAAGAAAGAAAGAAGGAAGGAAAGAAGGAATGAAGGGACGAAGGGAAAGAGAAGGAAGGAGGGGACGGAAGGAGGAAGCAGTGGAGAGGAAGGAAGGAAGGGGAAGTGAAGAAGGAAGGGACGAAAGGAAGGAAAAGAAGGGAGGGGTGGAAGGATGAATGGAAGAAAGAAAGAAAGAAAGAAGGAAGGAAGGAAAGAAGGAAGGGAAAGAGGGACGGAAGGAGGAAGCAGTGAAAGAGGGAGGAAGGAAGGAAGGTGAAGTGAAGAAGGAAGGGAGGACAAAGGGAAGAAAGGAAAGGAAAGAAGGGAAAGATGGAAGGATGGATGGAAGAAAGAAAGAAAGAGAGAGAGAGAGAGAGAGAGAGAAAGTGGAAGGAGAGGAAGGAGAGAAAGGGAGAGAAGAGACGTTTTGCCACCCTTTCTGCAGGCTGATCATGGTGCGAATTCAGAGAGCGTCTGGCTCGGCCTCCGCCCATCCCAGAGCTGCCCACGTCAGCTGCAGAGGTCCAGTCGACCCTCTCTGGACCACCAGAGAGACACAGTGGGAAGCTCCAGATGTGCCAGGCTTGCAGCAGTGCTCGCTCGTGGGGGGGCGCGGGGGGGACCCCAGCCGGGAAGCTCTCCGGTTGCCTTGGCTGCTGGGATCCGCAGGGGCTGCGGGCCAGGCGGGGCTGGGCCCTCCCCGTGGGTCAGTTATCAAGGTCGGCCGGTGGAACCACACGTTAATCCTTTCCCTGTGATCCGGTTAAGCCCCGTTGTGCAATCTGCCCTTTCCAGCAGATGGAGACGAGGGGGGGGGGAATGGAAAAGTCCCGGACGACCATCGGATACTTCCCCCCCCCCGGTCCCGATTGCCTCCCTCTTTGGCTTCCCTTCTGAGCCTCCACAGCGACCAGGGCAGGGCAAGGCCAAAGCGTTGGCTTGATTGGCAAATAAATGTACAATCCTTTCATTTCCTTTCTTTCCTTCCGTCTCTCCTTCCTTCCTTCCTTTCCCTTTCTCTCCCTCCTCCATTCCTTTTTGGGGGACTTCAACCTACCATCGCTGGGAGGATCATCTGAGTTGGCTCGGGAGTTCATGGCTTCCATGACGGCCATGGACCTGACGCAAGTAATTTCGGGACCGACTCATGAGGGAGGCCACACCCTTGACCTAGTTTTCTTATCTGGACGGTGGTTAGATGATCTTGGTGGGGGCTCTCCAATTATTATGCCCCTGTCATGGACCGATCATCATCTCCTGCGGCTGGTCTTCCGTTTTGCCACCCCCCGCCGTGGGTGTTTGGAACCAATTAAATGGTACCGCCCCAGACGCTTAATGGATCCCCAGAGGTTCCAGGCGGCGCTGGGGTCCCCACCTGCCTCCCTTGCTCACAGCTCGGCAGATGCCTTAGTGGAAGCCTGGGAAAGGACGGCCACTGAGGCTCTTGACCGAGTTGTACCCCTGCGGCCCCTGACCCGGTGCAGATCCCGTCGAGCTCCATGGTTCTCTGCGGAGCTCCGGGAGATGAAGCGTCGGAGACGGGGCCTAGAGAGCGGTTGGAGGTCCAGCCGATCCGAATCCGACCGATTGCGACTAAGAGCCTACATTAGGTCTTATCTCGCTGCGATAAGGGAGGCGAGGTCTAACCACTTCGCCACCCTTATCGCGTCCGCAGATAATCGCCCGGCCGCCCTGTTTAGGGTGACTCGCTCCCTCCTAAATCAGGAGGTGAGGGAGGATCCCTTGCAGGGTCGTGCCGAGGAGTTTAACCAACATCTGTCGGACAAAATCGCTCGGATTCGGACCGGTCTGGACTCTGACTGGGCAGAGTCTGACGTTCAGGACGCGGGCGGTCTTGTCAATATCACCTGGGAGGAGTTTGATTCTGTGACTCCGGAGGAAGTGGACAGGATCATGGGGAGGCTGAGCACCACCACATGTTTATTGGACCCGTGCCCTTCCTGGCTGGTCTATGCAGCCCGGGAGAGGACACGCAGCTGGTTCCAGGCAGTTATATCGGCTTCTTTGAGTGAGGGTATCTTCCCCGCCGTCTTGAAGGAGGCGGTGGTGAGGCCTCTCCTCAAGAAGCCTGCCCTGGACCCAGCTGTATTGAACAACTTTCGTCCTGTCTCCAACCTTCGCTTTCTTGCGAAGGTTGTTGAGAGTGTGGTGGCGCATCAGCTCCCTCTGGTCCTGGATGAAGCGGATTATCTAGACCCGTACCAATCGGGTTTCAGGCCCGGGCACAGCACGGAGACGGCATTGGTCGCGCTGGTGAATGATCTCTGGAGGGCTCGGGACAGGGGATATTCCTCTGTTCTAGTCCTATTAGACCTCTCGGCGGCTTTCGATACCATCGACCATGGTATCTTGCTGCGGCGTCTCAGGGGACTGGGAGTGGGAGGCACAGTCTTACAGTGGTTCTCCTCCTATCTCCAGGGACGTTCGCAGTCGGTGTTGGCAGGAGGGCAGAGGTCGACCGCGAGGTCTCTCATTTGTGGAGTTCCTCAGGGGTCGGTCCTCTCGCCTCTCCTGTTCAACATCTACATGAAACCGCTGGGTGAGATCATTCGTGGCTTTGGAGTTGGGTATCATCAGTACGCTGATGATACCCAACTTTTCCTTTCGACCCCAAACCACCCCAGTGATGCCCTCAACGTGATGTCCCGTTGCCTGGAGGCGGTTCGGGTCTGGATGGGGAGGAACAGACTTCAACTCAACCCCGACAAGACCGAGTGGCTTTGCATACCTTCATCCCGGGTTTATTCGGACATTCCACCTCTGGCTATGGGGGGTGAACTATTACCCCCCGTAGATAGGGCTCACAACTTGGGAGTCCTCCTAGATTCACGGCTCACCTTGGAAGACCATATAGGAGCTGTGACTAGGGGGGCCTTCGCCCAGGTTCGCCTGGTGCGCCAGTTGCGGCCCTATCTTAGCCGGGATGATTTGTGCACGGTCACTCATGCGCTCGTGTCCTCTCGTCTGGACTACTGCAACGCTCTCTACATGGGGCTGCCCTTGGGGACCACCCGGAAGCTCCAACTGGTACAGAATGCAGCCGCGAGAGTTGTGTTGGGAGTCTCCCGATACTCCCACGTTACACCTCTGCTCCGTGAGCTGCATTGGTTGCCAGTTGTCTTCCGGGTGAGATTCAAGGTACTGGTAACGGTGTTCAAAGCCCTCCATGGCATGGGGCCGGAGTACCTTAGGGAACATCTGCTGCCGGCATCAAGCTCCCTGCGCCCTGTGCGTTCCCACAGAGAGGGCCTCCTCAGGGTGCCACCGATCAGAGAATGTCGATTGGTGGCCCCCAGGGGGAGATCCTTCTCTGTGGGCGCTCCGGAGCTGTGGAATCAGCTACCGGTAGAGCTCCGGATGGCGCCCGATCTTCGCTCCTTTCGTCGCGATCTCAAGACGTTTCTGTTTGTACAAGCCGGCCTAGCCTGATGGGGATTGGTGGGGTTGTTTTATTCTTTGGTGTCTTAATTTTATCTTGGGGTTTTTAGAATTGTATTCCAATTGTTTTAACTTGGGCAATCATTTAATCTCTTTTTAATGTTTGTATTTAGTATTTTATTCTGCCCTGTGAACCGCCCTGAGTCCTCAGGGAGAAGGGCGGTATATAAATATTATTAAATTAAAATTAAATTAAATTTCCTTTCTTTCCTTTCCTTTCTTTCCTTCCGTCTTTCCTTCCTTCCTTCCTTCCTTCCTTCCTTTCCCTTTCTCTCCCTCCTCCATTCCTTTCCTTTCCTTTCTTTCCTTCCGTCTCTCCTTCCTTTCTTCCTTTCCCTTTCTCTCCCTCCTCCATTCCTTTCTTTTCTTTCTGTCTCCTTCCTTCCTCCCTCCCTCCTTTCCTCCCTCTCTCTCTTTCTCCATTCCTTTCCTTTCTTCCTGTCTCCTTCTTTTTCTCCTTCCTTCTTTCCCTCCTCCCTCCCTCCCTCCCTCTTCCTTCCTTCTTTCCTCCCTCCCTTCTTTCCTTCCCCCTTCTCCTTTTCTCTCTCCTTCCTCCCTTCCTTTCTTCCTGTCTCCTTCTTTTTTTCCTTCCTTCTTTCCCTCCTCCCTCCCTCCCTCCCCCTTCCTTCCTTCTTTCCTCCCTCCCTTCTTTCCTTCCCCCTTCTCCTTTTCTCTCCTTTCTCCCTTCCTTTCTTCCTGTCTCCTTCTTTTTCTCCTTCCTTCTTTCCCTCCTCCCTCCCTCCCTCCCCCTTCCTTCCTTCTTTCCTCCCTCCCTTCTTTCCTTCCCCCTTCTACTTTTCTCTCTCCTTCCTCCCTTCCTTTCTTCCTGTCTCCTTCCTTCTTTCCTTCCTGCCTCACTCACCCTTCCTTCCTTCCTTCCTCCCTCTCTTCTTTCTTTTCTCTTTCTCCCTCTCTCCTCCCTCCCTCCTTTGCTTCCTGCCTCCTTCCTTGCTTCCTATCTCCTTCCCCTTCCCTTCCTCCCTCCTCTCTCCTTCCAAAAAAAGTTCAAATAACCAGGGGTTTCCAGCACAGGTCGGTCCTTGATTTAACAACCATTCGTTTAGTGATCTTTGAAAGTTACAACGGCACTGGACAAAAGGGAGAGAGGATTGTGTTGGTTTTTCCCCCCAACTTGCGCTGTATTTGCAAAAGCAACTTTTTTTTTCCATGAATCATTTTGAGAGGTGGATTCTCTCTCTCTCTCTTAACCAATTTGTTTGTTTTCTTCATTCACTGATCCTCTTATCAATGAATAAACAGTGTTTAACGTGTTCCCCGTGTGTGTGTGTGTGTGTGTGTGTGTGTGTTGCTTGTCACATTTCCCTGAACTGGGAATGAAAAAAGAAAGTTTGCTTAATCGCAAACCGGTTGGCTTTCTCTCTCTGCGTGTGAAGCATTTGCAAAAGAACGTTTTTTTTTAAATATTTGAAACTGGATGTATTACATCCAGTTCGGTGGATGGATGTATTACCGCGGATGCTTTAGTCGCAATGTTTTGGCCTTGCAAACCACCAAGGAACATAAACGCAAAAAATCCATATTACACCATCCACACCGGCAGTCCTCGGCTTACGACAGTTCGCTCAGTGACCGTTCAGAGTTACGACAGCACTGGAAAAAAGGGACTTAGGACCGTTTTTCACACTTAGGGCCGTTGCAGCACCACCACCACCCTGGTCACGTGATTTGCATTGCTTGGCAACCGACTCACATTTATGACGGTCGCTGTGTTCTCGGGGTCATGTGATTCTGATGAGCAAAATGAATTGCGGGGGAAAAATCAGATTCGCTTAACAATCGGGTTACTAATTTAACAGCTGCAGTGGTTTACTTAAAAGCTGTGGCAACAAAAGTTTTAAAATGGGGCAAAGCTCACTTAACCAATGTCTCACTTAACAACATAAATACTGGGCTCAGTTGTCATAAGCCGAGGACTACCGGTATAAAAATGTTTCATTAGTTCCGTAATAATATGGTATAGGATGTCCTGCTTGAGCAGGGGGTTGGACTAGAAGACCTCCAAGGTCCCTTCCAAACCCTGTTATTCTAGGTTTTAAGTTTTGAGAATCTAACAAATGTCACGAGTCAAAGCCTCGTCACCCTTAGCTCCTAAACTCTGTGCAATAACCAGATCCGAAGGACGAGGGGTGACATGATAGCAGTCTTCCAATATCTCAGGGGCTGCCACAATGAAGAGGGGTCAACTTATTCTCCAAAGCACCTGAAGCACTGGAGATTTTGAACAAGAGACTGGACAGTCACTTGTCTGAGATGGTATAGGTTCTCCTGCTTCAGCGGGGGGGGGGCTGGACTAGACGACCTTCAAGGTCCCTTACAGCTCTATTCTATTCTATTCTGTTGTGTTCTGTTCTATTTTCTATTCTATTCCATTCCATTCCATTCTATTCTATTCTATCATTATTCTATTCTATTCTATTCTATTCTATTCTATTCTATTCTATTCTATTCTATTCTATTCTATTCTATTCCTAATAATTCTTATTCTATTCTATTCTATCATTATTCTATTCTATTCTGTTCTGTTCTGTTCTGTTCTATTCCATTCCATTCCATTCTATCATTATTCTATTCTATTCTATTCTATTCTATTCTATTCTATTCTATTCTATTCTATTCTATTCTATTCTATTCTATTCTATTCTATTCTATTCTATTCTATTCTATTCTATTCTATTCTATTCTATTCTATTCTATTCCTAATAATTCTTATTCTATTCTATTCTATTCTATTCTATTCTATTCTATTCTATTCTATTCTATTCTATTCTATTCTATTCTATTCTATTCTTAATAATTCCTATTCTATTCTATTCTGTTCTGTTCTATTCTATTCTATCATTATTCTATTCTATTCTATTCTATTCTATTCTATTCTATTCTATTCTATTCCATTCCATTCTATCATTATTCTATTCTATTCTATTCTATTCTATTCTATTCTATTCTATTCTATTCTATTCTATTCTATTCTATTCTATTCTATTCTATTCTATTCTATTCTATTCTATTCCATTCTATGGCAAGACAAGAAACAATGGATGGAAACTAATCAAGGAGAGAACCAACCCAGAACTAAGGAAGAATTTCCTGATAGAACAGTTTATCAGTGGGCACAGCTTGCCTCCAGAAGTTGTGAGTGCTGCGTCACTGGAGGTTTTTTTGGGAAGACATTGGACAGCCTTTTATGCAGAACAGTATAGGGTCTTCTGCTTCTGAAGGGGGTTGGACTAGAAGACCTCCAAGGTCCCTTCCAGCTGTGTTATTCTGTTAGTCCCTTGCATTACACTCCTGTAAGAGGTGTGTGTGTGGGGGGGAGGGGTACACAGCTTGCTAATATTAAAAGAGCTACCATTTTAACAGGAGGCTACTGAGAAGGGGCAGTGAGTAGCTTCTGCTCTGGAACAGCTAGTTGGCTTTAGAGTTCATTGCAGGTGAAGGCTGAAGTCCGAAGATTCATCTGAAACAAAGATTCAAGGAGACACAAGGATTGGAATGTGACTGGAGCTGAAAGTCTCTCTCTCTCTCTCTCTCTCTCACACACACACACACACACAAACACAGTTCTCCAAAACACAAAAACTGGGAACGTGCTCTGTTATAAGGCAGCACAACTTGTTCCTGAGAAAATAGGCAGTAAAGTGACATGTAGCTCTCCTCAGGAACTAGCAGATTGCTACTTGTTTCCCCCCCACACCTTTTTTTTTTTCCTTATTTTACCCAATTTTTGCAGCTTCATTTAAAAAGACAGTCTGGATTGGTCTGAGCTGGAAAAAAAATGTTAAAGCTACAACGTACAGCTTGTAGATAAGAAATACCTGTACTTCAAATTTAGTTAGATGGGTTGCTGCATTTTGGATCTCTCTCTCTCTGTCTCTCATCAATGCATCTATTATCTATCATCTATCTGTCTATCTATCTTTATCTATCTATCTATCTATCTATCTATCTATCTATCTATCTATCTATCTATCTATCTCCCATCTTTATTATTTTTACAAATAATACAATGTGGCAAACAAACATAATGCTCCTACTTATATTCCCCACAACAACCCTTTGAGGTAGACTGGGCTGACCGAAAAGGTCACTGGACCAAGATCACCCGGACTAGAACTCATTGTCTCCTGGTTATTGGCTGAAAGTCACCCGCTGACTTTCATGCTTAAGGCAAGACTAGAACTCACTGCCTCCTGGTCATTGGTCCCAAATTACCCAAATGGCTTTAATGCCTGAAGCAGAAGTAGAATTCACCACCTTCTGGTGATTAGCCCGAAAAGTCACCCAGCTGGAATAGAATAGAACAGAATGGAATAGAATAGAATAGATAAAACAATGAATAGAATAGAATAGAATAGACAGTTAGAAGGGACCTTGTAGGTCATCTAGTCCAACCCCCTGCCCAGGCAGGAGATCCTACACCATTTCTGACAGATGGCAGTCCAGTTTTGTGGAATTAATGTGGCTTTACTCTCCTTTGCTGAACTGCAAACTTCCTTGAGCGCAGGCGCCGTGCACATTTCTGCAGAGAGAAATACGTGCATTAAAAAGGTTGATTGCCTCTCCGATAGAAGCCCAAGCAGGCTTCCCCAACCTGGCGCCCTCCTGGTCTGTTGGAGGGCACCAGGTCAGGGAAGCGCATTTGCAGCGCCTTTGCTCCCTAAATAAACGCGTTCATCGAACGCTTGGGGGAAAAAAAACGCGACTTCGGATGGTCGAAGTTTAAATAATAATAATAATAATAATAATAATAATAATAATAATAATAATAATAATAATAATAATAATAATAATAAACTCCTAACTTCTCCAAGGGTCTTCAAACTTGGCCCTTTTATGACTTGTGAACTTCAACTCCCAGAATTCCTCAGCAGGCACACTGGCTGAGGAATTCTGGGAGTTGAAGTCCACAAGTCATAAAAGGGCCAGGTTTGAAGACCCCTGTTTCTATTCAGTCAGCAAACTGGCCCTCGCGCCTGCGCACTGGAGAGGATGAAGCCGTCGGCTTGCCCGTGTCCGGCCGGAGTCAAGGGCGGGTCGGGGAAAGGCAAACGACTCTGAAGAGGAGGGGCGGAGCGGTCTACATCCGGGAATCTTTCCCTGCTGTGTGGTCTTGTCGGGTCTGAGTTGGCGGCGTCCTCGCGCCGAGCGCTGTAAAGAGGCATTGGAACGTTCGCGGCGCCTCAGTGCTCTTCCGCCGGCGCAGGAGCTGGAGCATCTTTTGCAGGTAAGGAGTCCCTCCGGCGGCCCCCTCCCCGCTTTTTTTGGAGGGGGGGACGGACCTCCTGGTCCTCCGCTTGCTTCATTGCTGGGGGGGGGACGGACCCTTCGGTGCACGCGTGCAAAACTGCAAAGGGAGCCTCGATCCATTGCCCAGACCCTTCGCCTTGCGAGAGAAAGCGGGGTGAGTGGGGTGGGGTGGGGGTGGGAGGTCGAGAGAAAGGAATTGCGGTGGCTGATCGGCCCCTCCAGCAAGGGGCGTCTTCTGCATACGATGGACTGCAATGCCCATCATCCGCGGCTGCTGGTGGGGGTTTCTCCCCCCCCACCTTCCTTCTTCCTCTGGATTGCATGGCTGAAGAAGAGGATCAAATTGGTATAAGGGGGGTGGGTGGGCTTCTTGCAGGGGAAGATGGGAGTTGTAGTCCCATCTGGGGCTGGGGAGAGGGATTTGGGTGGGTGGGTGGGTGTCCAGCCTGAAGATAGTTTTACTTTTATGGGGAAAGGGTCTGCTTCTCCTTCCCCTCTCCGCCAAAAGGGAGGTCTGCATCAGAATGGGGACAGAGCTGGAAGGGAGGGACCTTGGAGGTCTTCTAGTCCAGCCCCCCCCCCTGCTCAAGCGGGAGACCCTTACCTACACCATTTCAGACAGGTGAATGTCCAGTCTCCTCCTTAAAAAAACCTCCAGGGATGAAACGCCCACAACCTTTCTTGCCTTTGGGGTAAGGGGATTAGGGAGGAGAGCTGGGGGGGGGCTGATCTTGGCAACTCTAGTATAGGGCATTTTGGCAATTGCAAGGAAGGAGGAGGGTCCCCGCGTCTTCCCTTCCAGCCTGAGGTAGCTGAGAAAATGCCCCTATCATGGACAGCTCTTAAACCAGGAGGACCCTCCAGCTGTCCAGAAGCTATTTGGCTCCAGGGCTTCCTAAACTGGATTTCCCCCCCCAGCCCCCATGGCCCCATTGAGGGAGGGTCCCCTCTTCTGCTAGGAGAGCAGGAGACAGGGGGAGAAGAAGCAGCAGATCCGTGTTCTCCTCTGCCCCCTGAAACGATCTCGGCTTGCTTTCTTGGGGCGATCTTTCCAAGTACGCCCCATTTCAGGGGTCCCTGGATCCCACTGGGGGAGTTGGGGCACCGGACTTTCCTACTCTTTAGTTGCCCTCCCATCTGGAGGGAAGTGCCTCCGTAGGATCACCGCATTGGCACCTGCTCCGTCAAGTCCCGGACTTGCTTTTTGCCTCTGGGATCTGGCTAGGAAAATGGGGAGGGGGGGGTGTCTCCTTCCAGAGCAGTGAGCTGCATCGTCCCCACCAGGTCTTTTGAGTGGCGGAGATATCCCTGAAGCTGGAATAGTGTGGATAGGGTTCATTGAAAAGGTAGGGCTGTGTTTTAGTTTTTTTGCAATGCAATGGCTCTCCGCTGTTCTGTCTTGGCTGGGGTGTTTTGTAGGGATGGGCTGTCTTTCCCCTTCCTTGCTTGGGGCTGGGGTGGGGTGGGGGTGGATATGAGGAAGGGAGGGGGAGGGCAGCTCCCCATGGCACTGTCCTAATTTCTAATTCAGTCCTTGCTATTTGATTTGGCCGTTATCCGAGCGTGCTGCCCGTTCAGCTCTGGTTTATATTGATCCGGCCTCTAGAGCGAGAAAGCAGCTGGGAGAAAAAAAATTTTCCCCCCCCACTTGAATTCCAAGATATTTTGCTCTCTTTCTCTCTCCATCTGGGCTTCAGAAGTCTTCAAGCAGACCACCCAGCTGTGCGCCTTTCAAAACCTGCCGGAGGAAAGCTTTGGCCGCGCAATCTCCTGGCTTTGGCTGGCAAAGGGAGTCAGACACGAAGTGTCCCTTGTGTGTCTGGACACCGAGGAGGAGGCGTTGCATCCACTTTTCTTGCAAAAAAGGAAAGGAAAGGGAGGGAGGGAGGGAGGGAAAGAGAAAGTAAGAAAGAAAGAAAGAGAAAGAGAAAGAAAGAAAGTGAGAGAGAAGAGAAGGAAGAAAAAAAAGAAAGGAAAGAAAAAGGAAAGAAAGGAGAGAGAAGGAAAGAAAAAGGGACAGAGGAAGGAAGGAAGGGAGAGAAGGAAAGAAAAGGGGGAGAGAGAAGGAAGGAAAAGGAAAGAAAAAAAGGAAGGAAATTCTCTTTTAACTTTGTATTTTATATTGATGTCATTTTAAAATGCCCTGTAAACCGCCCTGAATCCTTCGGGAAAGGGCGGTATATAAATCTAATAAAAAATCTAAAATCTAAGAGGAGAGAAGGAAAGAAAGAAAGGGGGGAGAGAGAAGGAAAGAAGAAAGGAAAAAAAAAGAAATGAAACGAAACCCACAGGCCTGGCTAAGAGAGGGAACTTTAAAATTGCAGCTGGAGAAGCGCTTCGCGGAACAACTGGTTTTTTCTCCATGGATGTTTGTGCCTCCGGCTGGTGTGGTTCACTCGCTCCTTGAGTTGACTCCTTGCTCTTCCTTGGGCAAAATACCCAGGGTCCCGTCGCACATGATGCGTGTGTTGTGGTGCGTGGATGTGTGAAAAGAAACCCTTGGCAAGATGTGCCCATGGCGGGATGCCCTTCCTCCCTTTTCATCCGAAATCCTGCCCGAAACTCTGCTTGGCAACCCGCAGGAACACCTTGGGGTGTGTGCCTGGCACAGGATCCCTGCTAAATGCTGAGCTTTAGGATCTTAATTTTTGATGATGATGATGATTTGGGGATGACTCTCCTCCTTTACGCCCTTGCCTTCTGTTTGCTTTTTGCTCCTTTGTCAGGCTATTCTCTGAACAGGAGGCTTGGAACAGCTCTGGCCCGGTAAATTCGTTTTATCTTTTTCCCAGATTTTGCATGTCATGATTTACTTACTTATCTGTTTATGCCAGAGCAAATGTATTTATCTTTTTCCAAGATGATGCCTTGGTGTGTGTCATTTACTTATTTACTGGTGGCGTGATTGTGTCAGAAAATTCCACTTCAGAAGGAAGTGATTTCCCTTCCCTTCTCTCTCCCTTCCCTTCCCTTCTTCCTTCTCTCTTCCTTCCCTTCCTCCCTCCTTCCCTTCCCTCTTCCTTCCCTTCTTCCTTCTCTCTTCCTTCCCTTCCCTTCTTCCTTCTCTCTTCCTTCCTCCTTCCCTTCTCTCTTCCTTCCCTTCCTTCCTCCTTATCTTCCCTTCTTCCTTCTCTCTCCCTTTCCTTCCCTTCTTCCTTCTTCCTTCCCTTCCCTTCCTTCCTCCTTCCCTTCTTTCCTCCTTCCCTTCCCTCTTCCTTCTCTCTTCCTTCCCTTCCCTTCTTCCTTCTCTTCCCTTCTTCCTTCTCTTCTCTCTCCCTTTCCTTCCCTTTCCCTTCCCTTTCCTTCTCTCTTCCTTCCCTTCCTTCCTCCTTCCCTTCTTTACTCCTTCCCTTCCCTCTTCCTTCCCTTCCGTTCCTTCCTCCTTCCCTTCCCTCTTCCTTCCCTTTCCTTCTTCCTTCTCTCTCCCTTTCCTTCCCTTCCCTTTCCCTTCCCTTTCCTTCTCTCTTCCTTCCCTTCCCTTCCCTCTTCCTTCCCTTCCCTCTTCCTTCTCTCTTCTTTCCCTTTCCTTCCTTCCTCCTTCCCTTCCCTTCTTCCTTCTCTCTCCCTTCCCTTCCCTCTTCTTTTCCTCTTCCTTCCCTTCCCTTCTCTTCTTCCTTCCCTTCCCTCTTCCTTCCCCCTTTCCTTCCCCTTTCCCCCCTCTCTGTCTCTCCTTCCTTCCTCTCCTCCCTTCTCTTCCTGTTGTCATCATCCTTGTAGGGAGTTTACCTCACACCCCTTTTTCCTGCCTTATTCATAGGATGTTTTCTGCACATATTGAGGACTGGATGTTTCCTTCGAATTAAACATTAATAAGTGGTATACGAAGTAGATGTGTAGCTCTCTTAACAGGGCCCGGTGGGTTAATTTTCAAACTTCTTCCCCACCTCCGGACCGCTCCGTAAATTTACGGTTCTTCAAAAGAAAAACTCATTTGAAAAGAGTATCGATAAAGCCGACTTCCACAGAACCGGGCCGCAGCGTCCAGAGTGGAGCTGTTGTATCCTAGTGATAGGAAATCCTTCATAATATGGCAATACAGGAAGTCCTTGACTTACGACGATTCGTTTAGTGACCGGAGTTACAAGGTCACTGAAAAAAAGTGACCCGTGATCCATTTTTCACACTTATGACCGTTGCCACAGGCCGTGGGTCACGTGATCAAAATTCAGAGGCTTGGCAGCTGGTTGATAAAGATTTATGACCGTTGCCGTGTTCCCCGGACTCACGCGGTCCCTTTCTGCGACCTTCTGACACGCAAAATCAACAGGGAAGCCAGATTCACTGAACAACCATGTTGCTAACTTAACAATTGCAGGGATGGGGAGGACTGCCTGTAGAATTAACCAGTGGAACAGCTTGCCACCAGAAATCGTGGGCGCTCCGTCGCTGGAGGTTTTTCAGAAAAGGCTAGACATTCACCTGTCTGAGATAGGTTCTCCCGCTTGAGCAGGGGGCTGGACTAGAAGACCTTCAAGGTCCCTTCCAGATTCTATTCTATTCTATTCTATTCTATTCTATTCTATTCTATTCTATTCTATTCTATTCTATTCTATTCTATTCTATTCTATTCTATTCTATTCTATTCTATTCTATTCTATTCTATTCTATTCTATTCTAGATAGGGATCTTGCCTCTCTGCCCCAAACTCATTAAAATGCTTTAGACAAGCTACTTATTCCCAGCTATGTGTAACCAGAGATTCATCTGAGGTGATTGAAGGGATGGGCAATATTTTTATGGCTGGGCACAGAACTTCATTTCCCAGCAGGGAAGAACTGTATTGATGGCACGACGCTGCCAGAATATTCTGCCTCAGCAGGGATCAATCCGAGGGGATGTTTTTTGTTTTAAAAAAAGAAAGAATTGAGCTTATCCTAGTGCTTACGCCACAGTTTTATTATTGTTCCCCTCTCTAAAACTGGGTAAACTCTCCTGCTGATTTTTGTCGGCAAAACAGTAGTGTGTGAGGGCTTCGTCCTTGCCATCTAGGCCTGTTCACCTGAGACAGGGGTCATCAAACTTGGCAACTTCTAAGACTTCTGGACTTCAACTCCCAGAATTCCTGGCTGAGGAATTCAGGGAGTTGAAGTCCACAAGTCATCAAAGGGCCAAGTTTGAAGACCGCTGATAGAGGCTTTAAGAGGAGTGGACTTCAACTCCCAGAATTCCTCGGCCAGCGTGCCTGGCTGAGGAATTCTGGGAGTTGAAGTCCACAAGTCTTGGAAGTTGCCAAGTTTGAAGACCCTCGACCTGGGATCATCCAGATATTTTAGCTTACCGATCTCAGAATTTCCCCATAAGCGGGAGCCGGTTGTGAAACGTTGGAATTGTAGTCCTCGACTTACGACGGCAACTGAGCCCAAAATTTCTGTTGCTACGCGAGACATTTGTTGAGGGAGTTTTGCCCCACGGTACACCTTTTGTCGCCACGGTCGTTAAGAGAATCGCCACTTAACGCGAGGCAGTCATTAAGTGAATCTGGCTTTTCCCCATTGACTTTGCCGGTTACAAGAAGGTCGCCAAAGGGGAGGATTTGATCCCCGGACACGGCGACTGTCATAAATGTGAGTCGGTTGCCAGGCGTCCGAATTTTGATCATGTGACGGTGGGGCTGCTGCAAATGGTTCTAAGTGTGAAAAAGTCATGTCCCTTTTTTCAGGGCTGTTGCAAGTTTGAACAGTCACTAAACGAATTGCTGTAAGTCGAGGACTGCCTGAACGGTCACTAAACGAATTGCTGTAAGTCGAGGACTGCCTGTACCGCAGCTCCAAAGGGCCCAGGTTTGGAAAGCTGCAAGTCATGAACTGAAGTTTGGAGAAAGGAAAAAGCTGGAACAAAATAGTTTTAATTATTTTCCTGGAAAGGACGGCGAGAGAAGGCGGTCTGCGTTGGACAGGCGGGTTTTATGTGGAGGAATTATTTTGAAGGGAAGCCCTTGCCAAACTTCATACCTCGGTCCTGGCAGGACTTAATATTTTATCGTCTACTTTCCACTCTCTGCAGTTGACATAACTGGATATGGGTATCACATAACTATTTTAGTGGGTGGTTATGTGCCCACTTCTGTCGCCTGGCAGCAAAAGGGCGAGCTACAGCACAGACGGCTTTCAGATAATAATAATAATAACAACAACAACAACGACAACAACGACAACAACATCCACATCTGCCTATCCCAGGTCCTTGGTAAGGACTCGATAGGTAGACAAAAATGCCAAATCCAGTCTGAACATCTGGCATGATTGTGGGATGATCAATAATAATAATAATAATAAAGTTGGAAGGGACCTTGGAGGTCATCTAGCCCAACCCCCTACTTAGGCAGGAAACCCTATACACTCAACTCCCAACTCTGGATTTGCACAATGGGTAAATTAACCCAAGGGAGCAGATTCAACCCACAGCTGAAGAAAAGAATTATCCCCGGCCAGTGAATTGCTCTGGTGAACTGCGTTGCCTTTAATTCTTTACATCCAAATTTAATTTTAGTTGCTGTATTGTGACAGAATCCCTTCAGCCCTAATTCTTAGATGAGGGGTGGGGAGCTGTGGCCCCTTTATGACTTGTGGACTTCAACTCCCAGAATTCCTGCACCAGCCATGTTATGTTGGCTCAGGAATTCTGGGACTTGAAGTCCACAAGTCATAAAGGGGTGATTGTTCCCCACCTCTGCTGTATACCAAGACTTAAGATCTAATCATGACTTCAACTCCCAGAATTCCCTGATCAGCATCCACCCATCTTTGTAGCTTTAGGCCTGGTGAATACAAATAATCCTTGACTTAAATCCACAATTTAGCACAAAATATCTGTTGGTAAGTGAGACAGTTGCTAAGTGAGTTCTGCCTCATTTTATGACCTGTCTTGCCACAATTGCTAAGTGAATCACTACCGTTGCTAAATTAGTAACACGTTTAAGTAAATCTGGCTTCCCTATTGATTTTGCTCCTCAAGAGGTCGCAAAAAGTGGATCACACATGATCCACATGGCAACCGTCATAAATATGAGTCAGTTGCCAAGTGTCTGACTTTTGATCATGTGACCCTGGGGGAGGCTGGAGCAGTCATAAGTGTGAACAGTGGTATAAAGTCCCTTTTTTCAGGGCTGTTGTAACTTTGTGGTCGGTCACTAAACGATCTGTTGTAAGTCGAGGATGACCTGTATAACTGCTTCTTCTCTTCCGATAGCATTTGACATCTTCCTTTCTCAAGTAAACTTTTGCAGTTGACTTAATTCATTACCTGACAGATGAGAAACTTCCTTTGCTGGTTTGCTGTCAGATTAAAGATTAACCCCGACCTCTGACCTCTTGACAGAATTGAAAGTTTAGTTACAAAGCACAATCTGGGATTTGTAATGCGAGAGTTGTGGCCCAATTTTGCTTCTAACTTCCAAGGAGAATGGGATTGCGGAGACTGCAAGATGAGCAACTGATGAATGTAATAATAATAATAATCATAACAACAACAACAAACAACAACAACAATAATGTAGTAGTAGTAGTAGTAGTAGTAGTAGTAGTAGTAGTAGTAATATCCCAGGTCCTTGGTAAGGACTCAATAGGTAGACAAAAATGCCAAATCCAGTCTGAACATCTGGCTGACTGTGCGATGAATAATAATAATAATAATGATAATAATAATAACAATAACAACAACAACAACAAACAACAACAACAACAACAACAACAATAATAATAATAATAATAATAATAATAATAATAATAATAATAATAATACAAGGTAGTCCTCGACTTAGGACCACAATTGAGCCCAAAATTTCTATTGCTATGCGAGACATTTGTTAAGTGAGCCCCATTTTGCGACCTTTCTTGCCACACCTGTTAAGGGAATCTCTGCAGTTGTTAAGTTAGTCACATGGTTGTTAAGTGAATCGGGCTTCTGACTTTGTCAGAAGGCCGCAAAAGGGGATCACATGACCCCGGGACCCTGCGACCGTCATAAATATGAGTCAGTTGCCAAGCGTGCGAATTTTGATGACGTGACCCTGGGGATGCTGCAACAGTCATAAGCGTGAAAAACAGTCATGTCACTTTTTGGGTGGCATTGTAACTTTGAACCGTCACTAAATGAAGTGTTGTAAGTCGAGGACTATCTGCAGTTGCTCCGCGGATAGACACAAGGTACCTAATACCTTTTTTTCTGAATGTAGCATAAACATTGATGTCCTAGTATTAAGCATACTTACAGCCTTTCCGATTTTCCCAGTATATCCCTTTGTGTGTCTGTGAGTGCGTGTCTTTATTTATTGCTTGTGATTTTATTATTGCAGCCCCCTCATCCACGGTTATGTGCTATAAGACGGGCAATTATACACATCTCTCATATAAATCAATAATATCTGAAGATCACCAGCCTGGGTAGAGCTGAGGTTTGCATACACAACCATTAGGAAAATAAAGAAGTTGTCGTACAATCACAATTGAACTCAAAATTTTCATTGCTGAGCAAGTTCAGTGAGATTGGCCACATTTTATGACCTTTTTTGCCACAGTTAAGCGCATAATGCAGTTCTTAAATGAATCACATGAGAGTTCCACATGCTGGCTAGGGAATTCTGGGAGTAGAAGTCCACAAGTCTTAACGTTGCCAAGTTTGGAGACCTCTGCTTTAGAGAATTACTGTTAGTGATCTGTTTGGTCTAAGGCAGAGGTGGGGAACATTGGCCCCTTCATGACTGGTGGACTTCAACTCCCAGAATTCCTGAGCCAGCATGGGGAGCTTTGACCTCTTCATGACTGGTGGACTTCAACTCCCAGAATTCCTGAGCCAGCATGGGGAACTTTGGCCCCTTCATGACTGGTGGACTTCAACTCCCAGAATTCCTGAGCCGGCATGGGGAACTTTGGCCCCTTTATGACTGGTGGACTTCAACTCCCAGAATTCCTGAGCTGGCATGGCTGGCTCTGGAATTCTGGGAGTTGAAGCCCACCAGTCATAAAGGGGCCATTGTTCCCTACTCCTGGTTTACTGGTATACTGTTAGCTTCAAAGAGGTATTCAATCTCTCTCGGGTTGAATTTTTCTCAAGATGGCAAGAAGGAAAAACTCGGGACTCACAATAAGCCACTTATTTCTGCCAACCTTGATCTTAATATAAACAATTAAATCCATATGATCCCCGGGTTTGTACCCGGAAGTGGGTGATGGAGAAGATTCCTGATTTATCTTTTGATTTGGCTTTGAGAAACCCAGCACAACAGATGCTTCTCTTCCAATCTTCTCCAGATGTTAGTCCTGGACCGCCATATCTTCCCCAGCTGTTTAATCATATTCCAGCCAGACGTGTTGGAAGTTTGAAACGGCTCCAGTTGAGTCAAAATTTATTTCGCTTTGTACCCCTAGCTCACAGTTCCAGGTAGTCCTCAACTTCATTCGTTTAGTGACCATTCAAAGTTACAACATTACTGAAAAAAGGACCATTTTTCACACTTAAGACCATTTGCAGCATCCCCCGCGGTCACGTGATCAGAATTCAGACTCTTGGCACCTGACTCGTATTTATGACGGTTGCAGCATCCCGGGGTCAGGGACCTTCTGACAGACAAAATCAACGGGGAAGCCAGATATCACTTAGCAACTTTGCAACTGCAGTGATCCCCTTAACAACCGGGGCCAGAAAATTCGTAAAACTCACTTAACAAATGCGCAAAACTCGCTTAACAAATGTCTTGCTTAGCAATGTGAATGTTGGGCTCGATTGTGGCCGTAAGTCGAGGACTACCTGTGCAAGACTTAGCGGGGTGTGTAAAGTTGACCTCTTGGTATATCCCTGGCGATTGTGACCGGACGTTCTCCTTGTGACTGGTGTCCACATTTGATGATGCCTTTTGTAAATAATTTCTCCCATGTTTGGTTATAACCTTCGTTGGGCATCGTTGAGGGAAACCCATGGGTCATGGATGGTTCAGATGACCCTGTGGCCTCCTCCCCCTCCCAACTGCTGGGGTCAGTTTGTGTGTCAACAAAGCATGGACTGGGAACTTTTCCAGGGTTTCACCATCCTGGTCAGCAACTGGGACCTTGAACTTCGCCTCCATGGTTGTTTAGTAGGGTTGACGTCCTCTTCAGAAGTCAGCGCGTACGGCTTTGCCCTGCACGAAAAGCCAAGAGGCGTTAGGCATGGAAAGGCGAGAACAGAGGACTTTGGATTTTAACTTCGCTGTCACAGAACCTGCTAACTATTTTTCCTTTCATATGTCATGTATGACAGGTCAGTTGGGTTGCAAAGAGATGTACGAGCTTATAAATTAAGCCAATGCTACCTGGGGAATTGTGGGAGTTGAAGTGTACACACACACACACACACACACAGAGAGAGAGAGAGAGAGAGAGAGAGAGAGAGAGAAAATCATATATAGATTAGATGCAGATATATAGATATAGGAAGATTGGAGGCAAGATAGAGATGGATGGATGGATAGATAGATAGATAGATAGATAGATAGATAGATAGATAGATAGATAGATAGATAGATAATGGACAGAGAAGAAATAGATAGATAGATAGATAGATAGATAGATAGATAGATAGATAGATAGATAGATAGATAATAGATGATAGATAGATAAATGAAATTTGGAGACTGGATGGATGGATAGATAGATAGATAATGGACAGAGGATAGATAGATGGATAGATAGATAGATAGATAGATAGATAGATAGATAGATAGATAGATAGATAGATGATAGATAGATAGATGACACATAATGGACAGAGAGATAGAAGATAGATAGATTAGATAGATAGATGACACAGAGAGATAATGGACAGTGAGGTAGAAGAGATAGACAGACTAGATAGACAGATAGATAGGCTAGAGATAGATAGATGGACTGATAAGATAGACAGACAGACACAGATTATGTAGATGTACATATAGATTCCTGCTGAAGGAGGCATTAAATAGAACAGCCTTCTCTGTATTAATTCCAGCGAAGGAAATGAACCATGTAAACCTACTACGGTATTGCGGTGGTTTTTATGCAGCTCACATCCTGTGTGAAGATAACCACATTAAAGCAAGCAGATCGTAAAATTTGAGAAATGAACCGGTTGCTTTGTCTTTATTAACTTATCAAAGGTCTTGGGCTGTTGATGGGCTAATAGTCTAATATGCACCGCATAGAAATTAACTCTATCTTGAGTAGCTCCAGGGAACAAGAGGATTGGTAAAGAATCTGAGGTGTGCAAGATCACAGTTCTAGCAAAAACGTCAATAAAATAAATTCTCCTGCGGCATTCTTAAAAAAAACAACAACCCAAAACCATGGATTTACAGAAGAACAGAATTGGCAGGGACCTTGGAGGTCTTCTAGTCCAGCCCCCTGCTCAAGCAGGAGAACCCATACCATCTCAGACAGGTGATTGTCTAGTCTTTTCTTAAAAATCTCCAGTGATGGAGTGCCCAAGATTTCTGGTGGCAGGCTGTTCCACTGGTTGATTGTCCTCGCTGTTAGGAAGTTTCTCCCTAATTCCAGGTTGCTTCTCTCTTTGGAGAATAAGGTGAGCTCTTCTTGTTTCTGACAGCTCCTCAAGGCCTGGAAGACAGCTTATCGTGTCTCAGCGCTAGTTATCGAGGTTGAGAAAGTCTGCTGTAGAATATCTTTCAACATGGATGCCTTCTTGATAAGCGGACTTCAACCCCTAGAATTCCCTACCAGGATTCGGGGCTGTTGCTAAGAATTCTGGGAGTGGAGCTCCACATCTCTGGATGATACTCAGGGGCTAAAGAGATAAATCAGATAAGACAGTCACTTGTCTGAGATGGTATAGGTTCTCTTGCTTGAGCAGGGGGCTGGACTAGAAGACCTCCAGGGTCCCTTCCAGCTATGCTCTATTTCTGTTCTACTCCATTCCATTCCATTTTTTCTATTCTATTCCTATTCGATTCGATTCTATTCCATTCCACTCCACTCTACTCCACTTTTTCTATTCTATTCTATTTTATTCTATTCTATTCTGTTCTGTCCTGTCCTGTCCCGTTCCGTTCCATTCCATTCTTAACATCTATTCTATTCTGTTCTGTTCTGTTCTGTTCTGTTCTATTCTGTTCTGCTCTGTTCTACTCCGCTCTACTCCACTCTACTCCACTTTTTCTATTCTATTCCACTCTACTTCATTCCACTCCATTTTTTCTGTTCTATTCTATTCTATTCTATTCTATTCTATTCTATTCTATTCTATTCTATTCTATTCTATTCTATTCTATTCTATTCTATTCCACTTTTTCTATTCTATTCTACTCCACTCCACTCTACTGCACTCCACTCCATTTTTTCTATTCTATTCTATTCTGTTCTGTTCTGTTCTCAGAGCTTGAACTGGGCAGGAATGGCATAGCGGGCAAAGGTGGGCGAACCACGGATGTCGAGAAGCGAGAACTCCTCAACCTTGCTCCCTATTATTTTAAATAATAATAGCTCAAAGCGTTGGGTGGAAGTGCTCCAAAATATTGACATTAGCCTCGAAGTCGTTCTAGGACAAGAAACATGAAAAGCAGAACTTCGCTCTTAGCCAAATAGCAGCGGGGAAACTGGAAAAGGAAACGCGGCCAAGATCCAGACTTTCTAAAACCATCCTAACAAAAGCAGAACGGTTGAGTTGTGTCAGCATCGCAGGGGTTGCGAGGTACGTTACACAAGAAGTGTTGCTATACGGGCCGTCAAAATCTTTGCGTGACCCCCTCCCTGTGTTCCAATTGGCTCCCAATTCCTAAAAGCAAAACCTGGAAGACTTGACTCACATATCTCTCCGTATACCAGGGGTCCTAAAACTTGTCCACTTTTAAGATTGGGTGGACTTCAACACCCAGAATTCCCCAGCCAGCTATGGCTGGCTGGGGAATTCTGGGAGTTGAAGTCCACCCAGTCTTAAAAGTAGCCAACTTTGAGGGCCCCTGCCTTATACAGATGATCCTCGACATACGACCCCCAACGGAGGCCAAATTTTCTGTGGCTAAGCAAGACAGTCGTTAAGTGAGGTTGGCCTCACTTTACGACTCTCCTTGCTACAGTTGTTGAGTGAGCAACACGGTTGTTAAGCGAGTCTGGTTTCCCCATTGACTTTGCCTGTCGGAAGGTTGCAAAAGGGAATCAGGTGAACACACACCCGGGGACACTGCAGCCGTCGTATAATATGAGTCAGTTGGCAAGGGTCTGAATATCGAGGATGTAAATCATGGGGAGGCTGAAGTGTGAAAAACGGTCAGAAGTCACTTTTTTCCTTGCGTGCGGTCACTAAACGAGTGCTTGTAAGTAGAGTACTAGCTGTATGTGGTGCAAATACATAACTCACCACCTTTGCCTGTTTCCTCCATTTATTTCATCACTTACCTCTTTTTATAGATGCCATAGTCACGATGGGCCTTAATGTCTTCGTCCCTGTGAGCTGTCCAGGAAATTGGGTTGTGTAAACCATGATTCAGCGAATCGTGGGTAAAAGGGTTGGGAAAACTGAGCTTGCAGCTAAGCAGGAAACTGTTAGTAATTTAGGTGTTGCCACGAGGGCTGGGGCTTATGGAACCATCTGGCAAGCACAGCTTAGGGAAGGCTGGATGGTGAACAACGGCCTGGACATAGATAACAGATGTCAAGGTTTTACATCTTGGCTTGATCTTGAAAACAGCTAAGCAGAATCAGACTTCCTGGATACTTGGGTGGGAGACCACCAAGTGGGAATTTAAGAAAGGAAGTCGTGCCAAATGGCTTCCGTATTGCTGTCAAAAAAATCACTCCCTACGTGGAGGCGTCCCATGATGTCCCAGGAAACAAGCTGGAGTAATTTTATTTTTCTTCCTTTCAAACCAAGGAGACGTTTGATTGATTCATCTCGGTATCTTAGTTTGAAAAGTTGCAAAACTATCTTTTAAAAAACCAGGTTTTCCCCTTCTTCGGTTCCTAAGGCTTGAGGGAGAAAGTACCTCTACAGGTTATTTATTTACATAAATCCTGCCTTTATGATATAGTGTGTGTGTCTCTGTGTCTGTGTCTCTGTGTGTGTGTGTGTATTCTATTCTATTTCATTCCATTCTATTCCATTCCATTCCATTCCATTCCATATTCTATTCTATTCTATCCTATCCTATCCTATCCTATCCTATCCTATCCTATCCTATCCTATCCTATCCTTTTCTATTCTAATTTCTTATTCTATTCTAGTCCATTCCATTCCATTCCATTAACATCTACTGGTATCTGCCTGCCCATCTATACCCATACATATACATATTCATACATCTACAAATATTAATCACTGCCCATTTTGAACGCATCGTGGAAGGACGAAACTTGAGCGTTCCACAGGGTTCATTTTGGGCTCAGATTGTGGTCGTAAGCCGAGGACTGCCTATATTTGGAAACCGGTGGCCATTTTCCCAGATGCTTCGAGGCCAGGGACGGAGCCCCATCCATCCCTGTCCACTCAGCTGGCTCCAGTTCTCCTGGAGCAGATGTGCCCGTCAGTTATCCTCGCTTTGCTTTGTCAGGATTCTTACGAGTGGTATTAATTTCCACGGCCATTGCCCGGCCCCGGTTACGCTCACGCGGCCAGTGGCGTTTGGTGTGTGTGTGTGTTAGTGGGACAGTGTCTCTGCTCCCAGCTCGGCGCTGTCGTTTGGCGAGGTGGCTGCGCCGTAGCTTGGACCATCACAGATGTCCATCTCCATGCAAATGACCAACTTGCTGTAAGTCTTGCTCAGTACTTTAATCTTTTCTCCCCCGGAGGATAGAGCAAACTGGTGGGATGGTAAAAAAAAATTAAACTCAGTGCTTGGATGGGTGAGCGACGTCGCCCGCCACCACGTTCCTTAAAAAATGTGCGCAAAGGCAAAATTTTCCTTCGCTGTTTTGTGAACTCGCCTGCAAAGAAGAAGCAGTTTTGGAAAAGTAGAAAGGTCAGATTTAACCACCAGGCAAGCTAGTCGGTACTGGTAAATTCGGCGCGGTTTTCTTTTTCTTTTCAATATATTTTATTGTTTTTTTTTTAAAAAAACATAATCGCCTTACTATTTGGTAAAGAGCATGTCGTCTGGGCTTATATTTATAAAAACAATGAGAGTTAGTTTCTATAATTCTACAGTCCCCTGTAGTAACTTTGCTTTGATTTTTCTCCTCTGCCCAAAATATTCTCTTTTGGCCTGTATGAGGAAAAAGACTTACAATGCTTAAGTGCAATTAACTCTGAGAAAAATCTTAACCGGTAAGAATGTTTTGAGCATCGTGGGGGAAACAAGTTTAAATAAGAATTTGGCAAACAGGATCCGCGATGAGGCAGTCGAGATGATCAGTGGGAAAAGAAGCTTTATATTGATGTGGTTATTGTTTGCAGAAATATTAGGGGGGAAAATGTCTATATTTAATTGCTATTTATCAAAATAATAAATATTGCATTAATTCCAAGTCGGCGTGGTTTTCTTTATTACCGAATGGACATAACCTGTGATCTTAACTGAGTTCCGATATTGTGTCCGTCGAAAGCAAGGAGCTAACGAAAGGGACGCACCGCGTTTTTTTCTGCAGACAACAAATATGGCTGTGGCTTTAAACAATGATTTTAATGTTCTTTCGATTTCACTTTGTTAAAATTTCTTTTACATTTTGAGAAAAGTTAAAAGTCCTGTAATATTTGGTGCCCCTGTGGTTATTTGTAGTCTTACTCAACAAAGCAGTACCAATAGTCGTCACATGGTTGTTAAGTGAACCGAGCTTCCCCATTGACTTGGCTTGTCTGAAGGTCGCAAACATCACACTCACACAGAGAGAGAGAGAGAGAGAGAGAGAGAGAGAGAGAGAGAGAGAGAGAGAAACAGACACACACACACACACATACACACACACACAGAGGACACTGCAACCATCCTAAATAAGAGCCATTTGCCAAACGTCTGAATTTTGACCACGGGGATGGCTGCAGCCGTCCTAAGTGTGAAAAACGGTTGCAAGTCCCTTTGTTTACAGTTCTGACGTAACTTTGAACGGTCACTAAACGAGCCATTGTAAATCAAGGGCTGCCCGTGTTGGTTAAACGATTTTCACATCGTAAACACTTTGGAGATGGACAAATATAATCTGCAATTTCTTGAAAAGCTTAATGCGTTGAAGAATTTGGGGGCTTCTGGTGTTAACTTTGTGCAGTTCGGATTGTGGCACTCAGACTGAATTGGGTGTGTGGGTCTGGATGCTTGGTTGGTTCTGCAATTGCGGTGTCACCCTTTCCATTGATTCGTGACCTACTGGATTCGGGTTTGTGTGTGTGTGTGTGTGTGTGTGTTTGACGGCGTGCCATCTATTGTGTTGAAGCAGAGAGAGGTAGACGTGTGACTGGTTTTGTGCATTCAGCTCGGCTATCGAATTGTGTAGAATGGACTAGAAACTTGCCCGGCTTGTCATTTTTTCTTTCTGTGATGCCTTTTACCTCCCTACGGAGGAGCGATTTGTTATTGGATTGCTTGTCCTTTTGCAAGGCACGTAAAACTTTGCTTTTTAACTCCTGCGCTTGCAAAACCTCGCTGCACAAAAAAAGAAATTCAAATTTAACCGCTCAGCTCTTCTTTCAAGCACCCTGACCCTTCTCTAGGGCGTTTAACTTATTTATAAACGTGTTTTTTTTAAAAAAAAATATCGCTTTCCTCATTAAAAGAATAGCAAACTCCGGTGTATTCTACATAGATTTGTCCTCCTTCTCGTTCTTATTTGATTTTTTTTTTTTAAAAAATGCAGTATTTGTGCATTCTGTCTCTTCTCCGGAAAGATAACTTTTAATAAAATGTATGAAGCGAAGGAGTAATAATGCGATTAATCTGATTACAGTCTCTTGATAAAGCCTGCCTTTTCTCCAGTTTTTAAAAATATATATTTTAATAGATAATCTGGACCAGGATGATGGAGTAAATAAATGTCTGTGGAGATTCTCCGTCATCCAGGTCATGGTTGCCCCAAATGTGCTTTTCCAAAAGGCAACTGGACTTTCTTTGTTTCTTTTCTTGAAGACATTTCGCTTTTCATCCTAGAAGCTTCTTCAGTTCTGAACGATGGAGAATGGAAGGATTCAGTCAGAACTGAAGAAGCTTCTTGAATGAAAAGCGAAATGTCTTCAAGACAAAAAAAACAAAGAAAGTCCAGTTTGCTTTTGAAAACGCACCTTGGAGACATTATGGACTAACAACTTCACAAAGTCTATGTCCCTTTGCTGTAGTTTATTATTTTTAAGGATTTAATTTGGAGCACACAGTGGCCAGGTTTAGGTTGAAAGCTCGTGAATAGGAAGAGAGGAGAATGTTTTAATTATGGAGATACTTATTTGCAACACCATTTCTATCTCATCCTGGTTTCTTATTGGACGCGGTTATAACCATCACAGAGGGACGCGGTGGCTCAGTGGGTTAGGACACTGAGCTTGTCGATCAGAAGGTCGGCAGTTTAGCGGGTCGAATCCCGAGTGCCGCGTAACAGAGTGAGCGCCTGTTACTCGTCCCAGCTTCTGCCAACCTAGCAGTTCGAAAGCACGTAAAAATGCAAGTAGAAAAATAGGGACCACTCCGGTGGGAAGGTAACAGCGTTCCGTGCGCCTTTGGCGTCTAGTCATGCTGGCCAAATGACCACGGAGATGTCTTTGGACAAGCGCTGGCTCTTCGGCTTTGAAACGGAGATGAGCACCGGCCCCTAGAGTCGGAAACGACTAGCACACATGTGCGGGGGAACCTTTACCTTTACCTTTTTATAACCATCACAGATACATATATACCGTATTTTCCGGCGTATAAGACGACTGGGCGTATAAGACGACCCCCCCCCCCAACCTTTGAGATGATTTTCAAGATTTTTCGTCTTATACGCCGGAAAATCAGCGAGCCCGGGAAGGCACGCCCTCCCCTCTCACTGTGGAGGAAGCAGGGCAGGCTGGCGTCTGGCGGGAGCTGGCAAGGCAGTCCTGCGCACGCTCCCCGGCTGTTAAGGAGCACTAGTGCGCGCGCGTGCAGGACTGTCCTGCCGGCTCCCGCCCGACGCTCTTCCCTCTTGAGGCAGCATTGCTCCCCGGCTCCTAAGGAGTGCTCCTTAACAGCTGGGGAGCGCGCGCGTGCGCAGGACTGCCCTGCCGGCTCCCGCCAGACGCCAGCCTGCCCTGCTTCCTCCACAGTGAGAGGGGAGGGCGTGCCTTCCCGGGCTCGCTGATTTTCGGGTGTATAAGACGACTGGGCGTATAAGACGACCCCCCAACTTTTGAGATGATTTTCATGGGTTAAAAAGTCATCTTATACGCCGGAAAATACGGTATGTATATGTGTATACACACACACACACACAGAGAGACACACCTTTCGTAAGCCTCCATTGATACTAGTTGAGGGTGTTTCAGGTAATGAGATCAAAATTGGCCTTGTTGTATTGTGGCAGTTTTTTTAAAGTATAGAATGATAGGGTTGATGGGACCTTGGAGGTCTTCTAGTCCAACCCCCTGCTCATTCCGGACAAACAGTTGTCCAATCTCTTCTTAAAAACCTCCAGTGTTGGAGCACCCATAACAGAGTTGGAAGGGACCTTGGAGATCATCTAGTCCAACCCCCTGCTCAGGCAGGAAACCCTGGCCTATACCATTTCAGACAAATGGCTGTCCAGTCTTATTCCCCCAGATAACTATATTCTGTAAAGCTTCCCCTCCCTCTCTCTTTTTTTTCTCTTTCTCTTTCTCTTTCTCTCTCTCTCCTTTCAAAATATAGAATTTTCTTGGGGGAAAACCCTGGGGTTTTTGTTGTTGTTATTGTTGTTGCTGTTTTTTTTTTTAAACCATCCAACTTGTTTGTCTTGTTTGATTTTATTTCTGGCTGTCACAATCTTAGCTCTGCCGCCCAGGATGTGTTCACCGGCATGGGGTGTGTTGATTTTCTTTTCTTTTTTTTTAAAAAAACTAATAATATTAATAATACACACAAAGCAAGGCGTGACGATTTTCAGCACGGAGGCGTCCGCTGAATAGACAAAGCGCATGAGAAGTCATATTCTAACATCGGAGCTTCCCCATGCCGGGTTATTTTTAGCCACCTCATTCCATCAGTCGAAGAACAATGTAGAACATGCCAGGCGCGGCGATGGGGGGCCGATTTCTCCTCCTGTACACTGCTCCATTTTCCTGAGAGGAGAGACCGGGTGACGGTCGTTTCCAACACTGCAGGAACAGGGATGCTGCTGATCGCTCAGCTAATTTAGACTAATGGTTAAGGTACCAGGCTAGAAACCAGGAGACAGTGAGTTCTAGTTCCCCACTTAGGCATGAAAGCTGGCTGGGTGACTTTGGGCCAATCCCCAGGAGACGGTGAGTTCTAGTTCCCCACTTAGGCATGAAAAGTGACTGGGTGACTTTGAGCCAATCACCAGGAGATGGTGAGTTCTAGTTCCGCCTTAGTCATGAAAACTGGCTGGGTGACTTTGGGCCAATCACCAGGAGACGGTGAGTTCTGGTTCCGCCTTAGTCATGAAAACTGGCTGGGTGACTTTGGGCCAATCACCAGGAGATGGTGAGTTCTAGTTCCGCCTTAGTCATGAAAACTGGCTGGGTGACTTTGGGCCAATCACCAGGAGATGGTGAGTTCTAGTTCCGCCTTAGTCATAAAAACTGGCTGGGTGACTTTGGGCCAATCACCAGGAGACGGTGAGTTCTAGTCTCGCCTTAGCCATGAAAACTGGCTGGGTGACTTTGGGCCAATCATTAGGAGGCTCTGAGTTGTAGTTCCACCTTAGGTATGAAAACTGGCTGGTGACTTTGTGTCAGTCACCAGGAGGCTGTGAGTTCTAGTCCTGCCTTAGGCATGAGAGCCAGCCGGGTGACTTTGGGCCAATCACCAGGAAACTGTGAGTTCTAGTACCGCTCTAGACGTTGAAGACCAGCTGGGCGAACTTGAGCCCCTCACTCTTACTCAACCCAACCCACCTCACAGGGCTGTTGCGGAGAAAACAGGAGAAGGAAAGTGTATTGCATCTGGTCACCGCCTTGAGTTTATTGCAAGAATACTAATAATATATAAACAAATAAATCCCCCTTGAGCCGTACGATGGTCGACATTAATTGACAAGTGGGAACGGCCAAGGTAGATCAAGTATGGGTAGCCCTCAACCTACAACCAGTTGCTTAGGGACCAAAGTTACGTCAGGGAAAGAACTTGCAACCAGATTTGAAGTTCCGATGGTGTCCCTCACCCCCTGCTGTGGTCACATGATCACACTTTGGTTGCTTGGCAACTAGGTCTCGTGTACAACTATTTGTACTGTCCCAAATGTGTGTGATTGCGTTTTCCGACACTTGCTAAACACTGGGCCTGTACGTCTGCTTTTCGGTGAAAAGACACTCATCGCAAACCATTGGTTTGCTTAACGACCACGGCGTTCACTTAATGACCGCAGTGTTTACTTAACTACACCCCCACCCCCCCACCCCAAAAAAACCCCTCGTAAGTTCAAATTGAATTTACAACCATTACAGTGGACCCACCTGGGAGTAGTTACAACCCCCGATTCCAAATGCTGATGGCCGCCTCTCCCTGCCATGGTCACGTGACTCCGCTTCGGGGCCGCGAGAACTTTTGTCACAACCGAAACCATCGTTTCGCTTAGTGACTACGCTTTGCTTAACAACCACCACAAGGAAGGCTGTAAAAGCGTGGAACCGAACCACCCACTTTACGGCCATCCCATGTTACGACCAGGAAGGGCAAGCTCCATTACAGTCATAACTCGAGGACTCTTTGTAAAGCCATGGATTGTTGATAAATTCAGGAGAATTGGCCAGTGGCTGTCTTTATTTAGTTATTTATTTATAAATTTAAAGAGGGAGAGATGAGATGAGATGAGATGAGATGAGATGAGATAGATAGATAGATAGATAGATAGATAGATAGATAGATAGATAGATAGATAGATAGATAGATAGATAGATAGATAGATTGATTGATTGATTTGGGAGAATTGGCCAGTTGTCTTCATTTATTTATAAATTTAAATAAAAATTAGAGAGGTAGGTAGGTAGATAAGATAGATAGATAGACAGACAGACAGACAGACAGACAAATAGATGATGGATGGTTTTTTTCTCTCTCTCTCTCACACACACCCTTCCTTCCTTCCTTCCTTCCTTCCTTCCTTCCTTCCTTCCTTCCTTCCTTCTTCATTTAAAAAAAAATAAATAAAATTCGGGAGAACTGGCCAGTTGGTGCCCTTTGGTGCCAGGCTTCAGTCATCGCTGCTAAGAATTCAGTGAGCCGATGTCCAGCCCATTTGCAAGAAATGCCCCCCCCCAATTGAGAAGGCCGGGGTGTCATAGAGTAGACACTCTTGGGTTACAACCTGACTCGGTTTCCCTAATGCGGCCTGACCTTTTGAGAGTAATCTCTCTGGCCCTGCCCCTTCGTTGGCTCCAATGGGCGATATCGTTCCATTGAGGAGTATTTCGAGGTTCCGGTTACATGAAATACAGCCGCCTCCCCACCCCCCACCCCCCCCAAAATGACTCCGGGCGTCAGTCCTACTAGGAGCCAAATGCGTCTTCTCTTACAAGGCTTGCAGGCTTTTGACTGGGTCGAGTTTCCCAAAGTTGACAAACTTGAGTCAAATATTACTCAATCGGTTTTATTTTAACAAGCCGGGTTTGAGTTTCCTCGCCTTAGCTGGAGGGAAGAGGGACTGACTTTATTTATTTATTTATTTATTTATTTAATTAAATTTTTATACCGCCCTATTCCCGAAGGACTCAGGGCGGTTTACAGGGCAGCATAAAATATAATATAAAAATAGTATAAATTAAAATAGATTAAATTACATAAGCCCAACAATTAAAACAATATTAAAAGCTAAAACCTAAAAGCTAAATTTGCAGGCGAAAGGGAAAAAAATAAATAAGTCTGTTTCATGATCAGCTTAATCCTGATTTGTGGATCAGCAGCCAGCAGGTTGAAGAGATCAGTTTGCTCCCCGCCCCTGAAGCCACCAATCAAGAGCCCTGGAAAATACACAGAAATGCACCTTGGCAGGTCTGCTCCAATGAGGTGCAAATTCATCTGGTTGTTTCTTCCTAATTCCTTCTCCCAAGCAGCGCTGCTATGAATTATTCCTCTACTGGTTGCATTAAACATGAAGTATCCTATGCAGGGTATTTCCAGGTGCAATAATAATAATAATAATAATAATAATAATAAGAAGAAGAAGAAGAAGAAGAAGAAGAAGAAGAAGAAGAAGAAGAAGAAGAAGAAGAAGAAGAAGAAGAAGAAGAAGAAGAAGAAGAAGAAGAAGAAGAAGAAGAAGAAGAAGAAGAAGAAGAAGAAGAAGAAGAAGAAGAAGAAGTAGTATCCTATGCAGGGTATTTCCAGGTATAATAATAATAATAATAATAATAATAATAATAATAATAATAATAATAAGAAGAAGAAGAAGAAGAAGAAGAAGAAGAAGAAGAAGAAGAAGAAGAAGAAGAAGAAGAAGAAGAAGAAGAAGAAGAAGTTGTTGTTGTTGTTGGAAGGGAACTTAGAGGTCATCTAGTCCAACCCCCTGCTCAGGCAGGAAACCCTGTACCATTTCGGACAAATGGTTGTCCAGTCTCTTTTTAAAAACTTCCAGTGTTGGAGCATTCACCGCTTCTGGAGGCAGGTGGTTCCGCTGGTTAATTGTCCTCATTGTCAGGAAGTTTAGTCACAATCATAATAGTAAAGTTGGAAGGGACCTTGGAGGTCATCTAGTCCAACCCCCTGCTCAGGCAGGAAACCCTATCCCATTTCAGGCAAATGGTTGTCCAGTCTCTTCTTAAAAACTTCCAGTGTTGGAGCATTCACCGCTTCTGGAGGCAGGTTGTTCCACTGGTTAATTGTTCTAACTGTCAGGAAGTTTCTCCTTACTTCTAGGTTGCTTCTCTCCTTCATTAGTTTCTATCCATTGTTACCTATGATTTATTGCAAGGTTTGTTTGTTTGTTTTTTAATAGCCATGGGCTGTTTTTATTTTCCAGAACACCTTACATTAAAAAGGAAAAAAAATACGCTCTTTAAAACCAGTATAACAATCCAGCTAAAGAAAACGTTGAATAACTGCATGTATAAAAATTTAAACCACAGCATTAAACCAACTTGCTGATCAACTAAGCAGGGGGCCAAACAGAGTTAGAGACGTGGCCAATAAATTTCATAAATAAAAATAAAACGCTAGTCCTCGACTTACGACCATAATTGAGCCCTGATTTTCTGTCGCTAAGTGAGACATTTGCTAAGTGAGCTTCGACCCATTTAAATGTCCTTTCTTGCCACGGTTGTTAAGTGAATCACTATTAGAAACATGGTTGTTAAGCGAATCTGGCTTCCCCATTGACTTTGCTCGTCAGAAAGTCGCAAAAACCAATCACACGACCCCGGGACGCTGCAACCGTCGTAAGTACATGCCAGAATTTTGATCATGTGACCGTGGGGATGCTGCAGCGGTCGTTAAGTGTAAGAAACGGTCATAAGTCACTTTTTTCCAGGGCCTTTGTAACTTCAGACTGTCACTAAACAAATGGCTGTAAGTCAAGGACCACCTGCACACCACCAATCTTTGTGGAGCAGTCTTCCCAAGAAATTCTCTCTGGATTTCCACCACAGGCTTTAGAATGAAGATAAATGATTTCGCAGTGGCTATTCTTAAAAAAAGTTTGTGAAATATAAATTACGCTTCCTTATAGCGCTTTCTCAGGAAATAAATCCGTGTTTTGCAATCCTGGGTGTTGTTGCGTAATCGGACACAATACCCTCCCCTTCTCCTTCACCCACCAAAGTTGGCTGTGTTGTGTTTCTTCCCCCTTGTATTTTAATTTCAACGTCTCCTGGGAATTATCAGCTTGTAAGAAGAGCCTTGGGTTCTGCTTGAAGCCTAGGAGATGAGATTTAACCATTTTCTGTCCTCTGCCTTGCCGTTTCTCACGACTGCAAAGAAACTCTGGCTTTTTAGCCTGACAGGGGATGGATGAAAAAACCGCCAACCATGAACATCTCAGCCCTTCACCTTTTGAGATATTGATCAGACACGGCTCCGACAGCTTCAAGCTTGTCTCGGCTTGTAGGGATGCTCTCTGGATGCTGATAATCCTGCATTTCATAGGCCCGCCGTCTCTCTGCAGAATTTCAGTGGAGAAGTCAATGCACAGTCCGTGAAATAGTAGGTGGAATTTCGGGTAGAAGAGCATGTTTGTGGCTCAGGGTTGAACTGAAGACAGAAGAATAATGAGCGTTGGAAGGGACCTTGGAGGTCATCTAGTCCAGCCCCTTGCCCAGGCAGGAACCCCTATACCATTTCAGACAAATGGTTGTCCAGTCTCTTCTTTAAAACTTCCAGGGTTGGAGCATTCACCGCTTCTAGTGGCAGGTTGTTCCACTGGTTAATTGTTCTTACTGTCAGGAAGTTTCTCCTTAGTTCTAGGTTGCTTCTCTCCTTGATTAGTTTCCATCCGTTGCTTCTTGTCTTTGCCTTCTGGTGCTTTGGAGAATAGCTTGACTGCCTCTTCTTTGGGGCAGCCCCTGAGATGTTGGAACACTGCTATCCTGTCACCCCTCTTAGCCTCTGTGCTCAGTGGCTTCCTCGTGGACGTTTCGTTGCCAAACTAGGTAACGTCATCAGGTGCGAGGTGGAAGTCTGCTTACACGCTGATACTGACAGCGTTGCCTAGTTCGGTTATGCAACGTCTGGAAGTAAACCACTGACCTCGGGAGAGCATCCAGGACCCCCCATAGGTGGAGTTTCTGCAGAACTATCGGCAGCAGAAATAGACGGAAGTGTGGTTTCTTGAGAATTGAGACTGAGGAACTTGTGAAATGCGTCCTTTTCATTTAGTCTGTGTGTGTGTGGGGGGGGGTCATCTGCGAGTCAGGCATGTTGGAAAAACTGATTTTTCAACCGAATTTTTTCCCTCCGCTGTATCTGTAAATTTCAGAGTTGGGGTCGACGTTGGTCAAAGAAAGTCTTGAAGCATCTCCTCCCAAGGCGTTACATTTGGCATTAACCATTGGCCTACAGATGCCCCTTGACTTGCCACCGCAGTGGAGCTTTTGCCCCATTTTACGACCTTTCTCGCCTCCGTCGCTAAGGGAATCACCCCCAGTTGTGAACGTAGTAAACCCGGTTGTTAAGTGAATCTGGCTTCCCCATTGACTTCGTTGTCGGAAGGTCGCAAACGGGGATGATCACGTGACCCCGGGACGCTGCGACCGTCATATATACGAGTCAGTTGTCCAGCACCCAAATTTTGATCACGTGACTATACAGGGATGCTGCAGCAACACTCTTTCAAGTGTTTAAAACATTTATAAGTCACTTTTTTCAGGGCCTTGTCACTTTGAACAGTCACTAAATGAATGGTTATAACTCGAGGGCTACAGTCCCTTATTCCTCATGTGTGTCGGTGACGCCAGGTAAAAATGGCATTAAATGTCTTCTTTCAGCCAACCTGGTACCTTTTGGATGGATTGCACTACAAGTCCCATTTTCCTCAACCCCTGGTATTACGATAAGAGGTTGTAGTAGTCTGTGCCATCTGGAAGCCCCTAGATTGAGAAAGTGTGTGTGTGTGTGTGTGTGTATATATATATATATATATATATATATATATATATATATATATATATATATATATATATATATATATGTGTGTGTGTGTGTGTGTGTGTGTGTGTGTGTGTGTGTGTGTGTGTGTGTGTGTGTGTGTGTGTGTGTGTGTGTGTTAAGTATTTGTCAAGGCTTTTGAATGCACCTTGCTAATTAACTCTTTCTTTCCTGCTTTGGCCTGACTCAAGGCTTATCCACAGGATATAGTCAACTTATGACAGCTCATTATTTGTGTAAATTATTCAAATTGCTAATAAAGAATTTGGGAGGCTGAGATGATCATTTCGAACTCTTTATGTTCTCATCAGTCAGTCATACTGATGATCTCAGATAAGGGTATGACTGACTGATGAGAACATAAAGAGTTCGAAATGATCATCTCAGCCTCCCAAATTCTTTATTAGCAATTTGAATATATATATATATATATATATATATATATATATATATATATATATATATATATATATATATATATATATATATATATATATATATATATATATATATATATATATATATATATATATATATATATATATATATATATATATATATAAATAATGCTGTAATATCTGATTACTTTGATTGCAAGCCCGTTGGAATCAATAGACTTGTTCCTTTCATATGGAGAGACAGGATTAATTTATTTGGGGGTGGGGGTGGTGAAAGGAAGGCAATGTACCAAGGAAATCACAGTTGTTGTGTAGCCTGCTAACCAGAAGAAGGCGAATTTGGAATTCACCCAATGGGGGATGGGATAGGCTAGGGCTGCCTGGGCAGTTCACAGTATAAGCATCAATTGTAATTTATGATAAATGACGTGAGCGGTTTAGTGACTTGCCAGGCAGTGGCGAAGTGAAAGTAAAACACAGCTGGAGAAATTTCCCTCACCTGTGAGCAAAAGAAAGAAATGGAAAGTGGAACAAAGGCAAGGGAGGGGGAGGGAGGGGGAGGGAGGGGGGAGGGGGAGGGGAAGAAGAAGGCTGGGTTTGAGGGAGGGAGGGAGGGTGGGAGATCCATCCATCATCCAGAGATAAAAGGAAGGAGATAGTTGAGGGAGGAAAGGAGGAAAGGAAAGGAAAAAAGGAAGGATGGAGAAGGAAAGAAGGAAAGCATACATCTCTTTCTTCAAACGGAATCGCGTTTTTAATTCTGGAGAACAGCTGAAAAACACAGCTGCACATAGAATCGTTTATCCCATTCTTTCGGTTTGATCTTTTGCTTATTAGCCTTAAAACCAGCCTATTGCAGCCAAATCCTCTTACTTTTCCCCATTAAAGTCCCAATTCCCTTTGAAGAACCTTTCCCATCCAACGCCAAGACATCTGCAAAAGCCGGGGCCCCCCCAATTGATAGGTTTCTCGTTTAATCTTTTGCACTCCCACAATCTTCTCCCCTCGTCTGGCTTTCAGTATTTCAAGAACCAAAATAAACAAGAGAGGGGACAACGGGCCCGCCTTTGACTTGCTCTTCTCCCCTCTGCTGAAATCATGAATAGCCACGTTAGTACTATTAGTGCTAATTGTTAGTACAACCACACTGGGAGTTCAAGCGGAGGACGGTCCCTGAAACAGGAGCCAGCCGTGGGCTGCAAGCTGCCAAAAAAGCCAACGCAGTCCTAGGCTGCATTAACGGAAGGATAAAATCCAGATTACACGGAGGGTTACTACCACTTTACAAGGCCTTGGTAAGGCCACTCTTCGAATATACGGCATTCAGTGTTGGTCACTATGTTGTAAAATGATGTTGAGACTCTAAAAAGAGTACAGAGAAGAAAAACCAAGATGATTAGGGGACTGGAGGAAGGAAGGAAGGAAGGAAGGAAAAGAGAGTGAGAGAGGAGGAGGAGAAGGAAGGAGGGAGAGAGGGTGGAAGGGAAGCGGACAGGGAAGGAAGGAAGGAGAAAAAAAGGAAGGAAGGAATACAATGGATAGTTGGATGGAGAAGGAAGGAAGGAAAGCATATGATAAATGGATGAGGGAGCTAGGTATGTCTAATTTAATGAAAAGAAGGACTAGGAGTGACATGTTAGCCGGGTTCCCATTTTTGAGAGGCGGCCACAAAGAAAGGGGGGGGGTTTCAACCTATTTTTCCAAAGCACCTTTTCCTCTGTGTGATTGACACCTTTCAGTTGCATTTTGGTGGGGTAGAGCTTCCCAATTGCTCCAGTAGCAGTTGGAAAAAACCTTTTGGACCCCGTCCTCTTTGTGGCAGCCCCTCAAATATTGGAAGACTGCTATCATGTCTCCCTTAGTCGCTGTTTTCTAGTGAAAACAAGGAGTAGGGGAGATGATAGCAGTCTTCCAGTATCTCAGGGGCTGCCCCAAAGAAGAGGGAGTCAAGCTATTCTCCAAAGCGCCCGAAGGCAGGACAAGAAGAAGCAACGGATGGAAACTAACCGAGGAGAGAAACAACCTAGAACTAAGGAGAAACTTCCTGACAGTGAGAACAATTAACCAGCGGAACTACCCGCCTCCAGAAGCGGTGAATGCTCCAACACTGGAAGTTTTTAAGAAGAGACTGGACAGCCATTTGTCTGACATGGTACAGGAGTTCCTGCTTGAGCAGGCGGTTGGACTAGATGACCTCCAAGGTCCCTTCCAACTCTTGTTATTCTATATTCTATAAAGGTTCAGAAGGACTAGGGGCGACGTAGCAGTGTTCTAATATTTGAGGGGCTTCCACAAAGAAGAGGGGCGGGGGCTCAACCTATTCCCCAAAGCCCCTGAAGGCAGGACAAGAAGCAACGGATGGAAACTAATCAAGGAGAGAAGCAATCTAGAAATAAAAGAATTTCCTGACAGAATAATTCATCAACGCAGCGTCTTGCCTCCAGAAATTGTGGGCGCTCCATCACTGGAGGGTTTCAAGAAGAGACTGGACAGCCATTTGCCTGGAAGGGCATAGGGCCTCCTGCTTGAGCAGGGGGTTGGACTAGATGACCTCCAAGGTCCCTTCCAACCCTAGTGTTCTGTGTTCCGTGTTTGCTGGCGATAGAACGGAGTTTGGAGTTTGCCGATGAGCACATGATTGAGAATCTTAGCCGATCCGGGATTGACTGTTACTCATTCCGTATCAATTTCCTTTTTTAAAAAAAAAAATTAAAATTAAAACATATCGATAAGTTCTGGTGCTGGCAGCTTTGCCTGCTGCTTTAACCGGCCCGAGTTATAAACCGAAGGTTTACTCCGCCCCCGGGGATCCAAGTCAAATATCTTTCACTGCTGTTTTGCCTCTGCCCTTCCTGGCCAGTGACAGTTGCCAAGTCAAAAAATAGCAGAGGTTGAAATTGCAACCAGCTGAGGCTGCAGAGCTGAACTTTCCCCTTCTTTAAATAACACCCACCAGCATTCCTGGGCCTTTTGGTCACCCATTTTGGAAAGAAGAGACTCTACACCCTTTTTCCCGCCTCCTGCTTTGCAGCTTCCCTCTTCTCTTCTCTCCGTTCTGTTGACATCCCTGTAGGGAGTTTACCTCACACCCCTTTTTTTCTTTCCTTATTTATAGGGTGTTTTCTGCACGTATTCCTCCTTCCCCTCTCTCCTTTCTTTCTCTTCTCTTCTCTTCTCTTCTCTTCTCTTCTCTTCTCTTCTCTTCTCTTCTCTTCTCTTCTCTTCTCTTCTCTTCTCTTCTCTTCTCTTCTCTTCTCTTCTCTTCTCTTCTCTTCTCTTCCTGTTATCCCTGTATGGAGTTTACCTCACACCCCTTTTTTTCTTGCCTCATTTATAGGGTGTTTTCTGCACGTATTCCTCCTTCCCCTCTCTCCTTTCTTCCTGTCCTCTCTTCCTTTCTTCCTCTTCCTCTTCTCTTCCCCCTTTTTCTCTCTTTTCTCTTCTCTTCTCCTCTCTTCTCTTCGTGTTATCATGCCTCTACGGAGTTTACCTCACATCCCTTTTTCTTGCCTCATTTATAGGATGTTTTCTACACGTATTCCTTCTTTCCCTCTCTCCCTTCTTCCTTTCTCTCTTCTCTTCCTTTCTTTCTCTTCTCTTCCCCCTTTCTCTTCTTTCTTTTTCTTTCTTTTCTTTCTTTCTTTCTTTCTTTCTTTCTTTCTTTCTTTCTTCTCTTTCTGTTGTCATCTCTGTAGGGAGTTTACCTCACACCCCTTTTTCTTGCCTTCTTCCTCTCTCTCCTCTCTTCTCTTCTCTTCTCTTCTCTTCTCTTCTCTTCTCTTCTCTTCTCTTCTCTTCTCTTCTCTTCTCTTCCTGTTGTCATCCTTGTAGGGAGTTTACCTCACATCCCTTATTCTTGTCTCCTTTCTTCCTTTCTCTCCTCTCTTCCTTCCTTCCTTCCTTCTCTTCTCTTCTCTTTCTGTTGTTATTCCTGTAGGGAGTTCACACCTCCTTTCTTCCTCTCTATTTGGCCTTTATTTCATGACTCTTAATTTAATTTAATTTGAGGAATGTGCTGGTGCCTACCTGTATGCCCTCTCTATACAACCCAGGATAGGAGAATTTCAGATCTGAAAAAAATAGACATTATTCACAATAAATAACCAAAAGGACATTTTCTTCTTGCAAACCCCTTATATAGTTGGCCCTGTTTTCCTAACACCCTCTTTCTGGCTTCATCCAAAGGAGCCCTAAGCGATGGGAGACATTTGCTAGAAACCCCTTGGAACTTTTTCCAAAGAAACAGCTTCTGGTGAAAATCTGTTGGAAATTTCCATTCATTTCTGCTGTGGGATTTTCTCTCTGGGTTACAGTTCCTCTTTTGCTGAGTGTCAGATTTCTCTAGATTTTGGCTCACAAAAGTGGTTTCCTAATACAGTGTTTCTCAAGCTTGGCAACTTTGCAATGGATGGACTTCAACTCCCAGAATTCTCTGGCCGGCATGCTGGCTGGGGAATTCTGGGACTTAAAAGCCACACATGTTGGCTAGGGAATTATGGGACTTAAAAGCCACACATGTTGGCTGGGGAATTCTGGGAGTTGAAAGTCACACAAGTTAGCTGAGAAATTCTGGGAGTTGAAGTCCAGATGTGCTGGCTGAGGGATTCTGGGACTTGAAGTCTATTGCCCTAATTCAGGGGTAGGCAACTTTGGCTCTTTTATGACTCGTGGACTTCAACTCCCAGAATTCCTGAGCCAGCATGGCTTAGCTTGGAAACCTCTCCCTTTCCCCTCAGCATGGCTGGCTCAGGAATTCTGGGAGTTGAAGTCCACAAGTCATAAAGCGGCCTAGGCCTAGGCCAGGGGTAGGCAACCTTGGCTCTTTGATGATTCGTGGACTTCAACTCCCAGAATTCCTGAACCAGCCACGCTGAGGGGAAAGGGAGAGGTTTCCAAGCTGAGCCATGCTGGCTGAGGAATTCTGGGAGTTGAAGTCCACGAGTCATAAAAGAGCCAAGGTGGCCTACCCCTGGCCTAGGCCGCTTTATGACTTGTGGACTTCAACTCCCAGAATTCCTGAGCCAGCCACGCTGAGGGGAAAGGGAGAGGTTTCCAAGCTGAGCCATGCTGGCTGAGGAATTCTGGGAGTTGAAGTCCACGAGTCATAAAAGAGCCAAGGTTGCCTATCCCTGCCTCATCCTGCTTGCCCTCTTCCTTAATAGAAATTTTGACAATGAACATTTTTTGCTAAAGGGGGAAATAGACGAAAACTGGTGAATATAAAGGCCAAATGCAAGCCAAAAATAGGAGGAAACCTCCCAGAAGAGGCCCTTTGATTGCACTGGATGCCAAATATGGATTTTTAATGGCCCTGGAGCTGCTTCACAGACCAGTTCTTCCCGTTCCATCGTTAGACACGGGGGGGGGGGGGGAGGCTTTCAGGGCCAAAGGTTCCCGAATTCAACTTTCAAATTTCCAGTATAAAGCTACAAAAAGGAAGATTGTCTGTTGTGTCAGACGCTTAATTGATGTAAGCCTTGTTCGGCATTCTTGAGCCTAAATAGAAACCAGCCCCTTCGCAAAAATCTCTGGCCTTGGCAACGAAGAAGCAGAGGCAAATGCAAGGTTCTTGGGTAGAAAACCAGCAGTAATTTTCAGGATTGTAGGAAATTGGAAAAGTATTTTGGAAAAAAGCAATGAAATTGTTTCTGCATTGCTCCCCAGAGGACTGTCTGGAGAGATGCATGTTCTCATTAGAATTTTTCTTTCCTTTCCTTTCCTTTCCTTTCCTTTCCTTTCCTTTCCTTTCCTTTCCTTTCCTTTCCTTTCCTTCCCTTCCCTTCCCTTCCCTTCCCTTCCCTTTCCTTTCCTTTCTTCCCTTCCCTTCCCTTCCCTTCCCTTCCCTTCCCTTCCCTTCCCTTCCCTTCCCTTCCCTTCCCTTCCCTTCCCTTCCCTTCCCTTCCCTTCCCTTCCCTTCCCTTCCCTTCCCTTCCCTTCCCTTCCCTTCCCTTCCCTTCCCTTCCCTTCCCTTCCTTTCCTTTCCTTTCCTTTCCTTTCCTTTCCTTTCCTTTCCTTTCCTTCCCTTCCCTTTCCTTTCTTTCCCTTCCCTTCCCTTCCCTTCCCTTTCCTTCCCTTATCTCTTCCTTCCCTTCTCTCCTCCTTCCCTTCCCTCTTCATTCCCTTCCCTTCCCTTCCCTCATTTTCCTTTCCTCTCGCTTTTCTTTCCCTTTCCTCTTTCCTTCCTCCTTTCCTTTCCTCCCTCTTTTCTATCATTCTTCCTTTCCTTCTCTTCCCCTTCTCGCTTTCCTTTCTTCCCTCTTTTCTTCCTTCCCTTTTCTTCCTTTCCTCCCCTCTTTCTTTTCCTTTCCTCTCCTTAATTAGGAATGGTTACAAGCCAACAGTAAAGAAGAGCATGTGCAGAGTGGACACGCCTGACCAAATCTTCCACCAACCTACATTTTATGAGCAGACTCTTTATTCATAACTTTTCTAACTTTGTCATCGTTAGCAACAGCCGTGTGACAAGTACAGTGATGCATGACGCAGGCACACAGGCATCTCCTTGGTGTTAGCCCACCTCTTGTTAAAAGTCCTTGGCTGGTCTCCAAAGTCCTAGCCCCCCCTCCACCCCCCCAACACACACACACACACACTTCTTTCTTCCCACAATAGGGTCCACGTGGCTCGGGCCATCCATTTGCAGAACCCACGGCTTTCTTTTTGCTCTGGATTCAATCCAAAACATTAGCAACAGAGATATATTTGGCTCCTCGCTAATCTGGATTGGAAAAAAATATATATACATATATATTAATAAACTCCCCAAACAGCAGAGATACCCAGTTGCAAACTCTTGGAATGGCCTAGAAAACCCGGAAGAATAATCTTAGAAACGCAGAGGGCACGCTAATCTGGATTGAAAAAATATATATATACATATATATTAATAAACTCCCCAAACAGCAGAGATTCCCTAGTTGCAAACTCTGGGAATGGCCTAGAAAACCCGGAAGAATAATCTTAGAAACGCAGGGAACAAAACACCGTGGCTTCTTATCAGTCGAAAATGAAACACTCCGAAGTTTTATTGACTTGTCGAGTTTTCTCACGGCTGTCTGGAGCTGTTTTCAGCTGATCGTTCTCAGCTATCTGAGAATCAAGAGATTGGAAGGGAGCTCAGAGGCCATCTAGTCCAACCCCTGGCTCAGTGCAGGGCCTGCAAAAGCCACGGATGGAAACTAACCAAGGAAAGAGAGAAGCAACCTTGGACCTAAGGGAGGAATTTCCTGACAGCTAGAACAATTAACCAGTGGAACGACCTGCCTCCAGAAGCTGTGAAGTTTTTAAGAAGAGACTGTGGACAACCATTTGTCTGAAATGGCATAGGGTTTCCTGCCTGAGCGGGGGGGGGGGGGTTGGACTAGATGACCTCCAAGGTCCCTTCCAACTCTTGTTATTCTATTCTGTCCCTCCAGGAAAATACCCACATGTTACCTGGCAGAGTTTTCTTGTGCGTTAATTATTAACCAAGTTGTATTTATCATGCTTACTTCATTCCTCCTCCTCCTCCTCCTCCTCCTGCTCCTCCTTGCCTTAAGCCTCTTGGCTTTCGAACCCGACACTTGTTCCCAAATGTAAAACTAGTTCAGCTTGGAACTTGGGTTGGCTCCAGATGTAATATCTCTCCTTCCAGGTGCTACTGTGTTTGAAGCCGTGTGCAAAACTGCTAATGAGCAACGAAGAGTATTCCCCCCCCCCCAGTTCCTGCTATTAAAACTTTTAAAACTTGCACGAGTTCGAAACATAAGTATATACATTTTTGCATACGCATTCCTGTTCCTAGTCAAGCTTCTTTTGTGTCGTCTTGAAAGGAGAGGGGGGAAAACATTAAATCTGATTTATAGTCCTTTAAGTTGGACTAGATGACCTCCAAGGTCCCTTCCATCTTCTTCTTCTTCTTCTTCTTCTTATTATTATTATTATTATTATTATTATTATTATTATTATTAATTAAAGTTTAGGAACTAGGGAGGACAAAAGCCGTTTATTTCTACCGGAGGTTTGGGCAACCTATGTCCAGAGTAGTCCTTGAATTATGGCCGCCACTAAGCCCCAAATTTCCACGGCTAAGCAAGGCAGTATTTTAAATGAGTTTTGCCCCATTTTACGACCTTCCTTGCCACAGCCGTTAAGTAAGTCGCTGCAGCTGTGAAGCGAGTCACACGTTCGTGAAGTGAATCCGGCTCCCCCCCCCATTGACTTTGCTTGTCGGAAGGTCACAAAAAGGGGATCACGTGACCCCGGCACACTGCGAGACCGTCTATAAGTATGAGTCCGTTGCCCAGTGTCTGAATTTTGACCGCGGAGGATGCTGCAACGGTCGTAAGTGGGGAACACGATCTTAAATCACTTTTTTCACTGCCGTGGTAACTTTGAACGGCCGCTAAACAAACCGTTATAAGTCGAGGACTACTTGCGTATCCCTGTTCGTTTTCATCTCCGGCATGAGACGAACCACTTCAGTGAGAGCAGCATGTGAAGTTCTTCTACAAAAAAAAAGAGAGGTGTTTTCATGGGCTTAAAAAAGGCAAAAGTGAAACTGCATGTAATTTGGCCACACAGGTGTTTGTGAGGGCCCTGTTAGGCATATGGTGTTAGCCTACAATGTTGGGTTGAAAATATATTAACCATAATGTTATGACTTTAAGAAGTTAATTGGCCAATGGGTGTGTAAGTGTTCTCATGGCCATAAGAGGAAGCTAGTAACGTAGCTTCTCTCTCTCTCTCTGAATTCACTGATCTCTACTATTACTGTTTTTGCTCTGCTGTTGGTTTACTACTGTTGTAAACCTGAACTATATATTGACCTCTGGACCGGTAAGAAGACTTTGTATTTTGGATTACTCCTTGGACTGTTGCTATTGTTTATGACCTGGACTGTTTATTTTTGACTGTGCATTTTTGTTTTTACACCACCTTCAAGTAAACTACTTTTTGCTTTTACAACTCAGTGTACTCTTTTTTGACTTTTACTACTCTCAGTCCCCTTCCTTGTCTGTGCAACTCTTTGGTAGCACAAGGAGACCTCTGCACAACAAATGGCTTTGCACCTGACTAAAGCAATAGCGGCCTGTGAATGTGTGGTGCCTATGTGTGTATATTTGTATAGGTGCCCGTACATCCACAACCGTCCACTTCGCTTTATGTTGTTGGTTTGTTCCCTTTAAATTACTTTTCTGTGTCGCTGCTCCCTGTTGCTGATAAGGTGGGAAATATTACAGAGAGAGCTGTACTCAAATCTCTCCTGGCAAGGGATGGAATGGAACCGCCCGTGGAGCAGCTGATAGTCATAGTTATAATTTAAAAATGCAACTAAATCAGAAGCAGGATTAGAACGGACCCTGCGAGAAATAAAACAGAATAGAACAGGAAGATAAATTCTCAGGGCCCAGTTAGAAAGTTGCACCTGGGTGCGTTTTGTGAAGGGGAGAGGAGACCCCGTGCGGTTTCTTTTTTCTTTTTTCTTTTATTAGTTTTATAATATAAAATACAAAAGAAAATAAGAGGAAAAATAGGGGAGGGAAAAGAGAAGGGAAAAGTGTAGGAAAGAGTGCGGGGGGGGGGAGAAAAGGCATTGACTTTCTTCGACTCCCTTTGGTGCAGTAGAATAAGAGAGTAACATCAAACCTCGAAGAAAGAAAGGGAAGGAGGGAGAAGAAAGAGAAAGGAAGGAAAGGAAAGGAAAGGAAGAAAGGGGAGAGAGAAGCGAAGGAAGGGAGAGGAAAGAAAGAAAAAAAGAAAGGAGAGAGAAGGGAATGAAGGGAGAGGAAAGAAAGAGGAAAGAAAGAAAGGGAAGGGAAGGAAGGGAGAGGAATGAAAGAAAGAAAAAGAAGGGAAGGGAGGGAGAGGAAAGAAAGAAAGGAGAGAAGGGAAGGAAGGGAGAGGAAAGAAAGAGAAAAAGAAGGGAAGGGAGGGAGAGGAAAGAAAGAGGAGAGAAGGGAAGGAAGGGAGAGGAAAGAAAGAAAAAGAAGGGAAGGGAGGGAGAGGAAAGAAAGAAAGGAGAGAAGGGAAGGAAGGGAGAGGAAAGAAAGAAAGAGAAAAAGAAGGGAAGGGAGGGAGAGGAAAGAAAGAAAAAGAAGGGAAGGGAGGGAGAGGAAAGAAAGAAAGGAGAGAAGGGAAGGAAGGGAGAGGAAAGAAAGAAAAAGAAGGGAAGGGAGGGAGAGGAAAGAAAGAAAGGAGAGAAGGGAAGGAAGGGAGAGGAAAGAAAGAAAGAAAAAGAAGGGAAGGGAGGGAGAGGAAAGAAAGAAAGAGAAGGGAAGGAAGGGAGAGGAAAGAAAGAAAAAGAAGGGAAGGGAGGGAGAGGAAAGAAAGAAAGGAGAGAAGGGAAGGAAGGGAGAGGAAAGAAAGAGAAAGAAAGGAAAGAAAGAAAAAGAAAGAAAGAAAGAAAGAAAGAAAGAAAGAAAGAAAGAAAGAAAAAGAAAGAGACACGTTTTAGGAAGGAAAGTACCAGACAAACACGGCTGTTTCTGCAAGGCCACACAAATTCAACACTCCCTACGACAAATTGTTTTAATCCTTGCGCCGTATCTTAAGATTGTGTTTCCACCAAGAGTCGGCCGGCCCCAGTGCTTTTCTAGACAGGAAGTCTGTGTAAACACTAAGGGTGATGTGGGTGTGGGTGTGGGCGTGTGAGTGTGTTAACTTCCACATTTCCTGGAATTTGCCACTAGGCCAGGCCGTCAGCCTTTTGCTCCCTTGCTTTTCCGCAGCCTCTTCCGTTTTTTTCTCCTCAGCTTGCGCAAAAATAAAAAATAAAAATACGTGTTGAGTAAGGAAAGGTGACCACATTGCTTCAGGGTGACTGTTGTCACCTTCCCCCCCCCCCCCGTTACACACACACACACAAAGGTGCAATCCTAGATTGCATTGACAGAGGGGTAGAATCGAGATCACATGAGGTATTAAGTACCGCTTTATAAAAAGGCTTAGTAAGGCCACCCTTAGAATAACGGCATCCAGTTTTGGTCACCACAGACTTACAAAAACAAAGAGGTTGAGGCTTTGGAAAAAGTGCAGAGAAAAATAAAACGATTAAAGGCCTGGAGACAAAAAAACCTATGAAGGACGGCTGCAGGAATGAGGTATGTCAAGTCCAGTGAAAAGAAGGACTAGGGTGTGTGTGTGTGTGTGTGTGTGTGGCACGATAGCAGTCTTTCAATATTTGAGGGGCAGCCCCAAAGAAGAGGGAGTCAAGCTACTCTCCAGAGCGCCTGAAGGCAGGACAAGAAGAAGCAACGGATGGAAACAAATCAAGGAGAGGAACAACCTGGAGCTAAGGAGAAAATTCCTGTCAGTGAGGACAATTCAACAGTGGAATAGCTTGAAGTTGTGGGTGCTCCATCCCTGGAGCTTTTCAAGAAGAGACTGGACAGATTTTTTTTTTCCAGAAACGGTATAGGGCAGGGGTAGGCAACCTCGGCTCTTTTATGACTCATGGACTTCAACTCCCAGAATTCCTGAGTCAGCTATGCTGACTCAGGAATTCTGGGAGTTGAAGTCCATGAGTCATAAAAGAGCCGAGGTTGCCTACCCCTGGTATAGGGTCTCTCCTGCTTGAGCTGGGGGTTGGACTAGATGACCTCCAAGGTCCCTTCCAACACTTGTTAATTCTGTTCCGTTCACATTTTGTATAAGGACGAAAAAAAAGGGGAAAAAATCCTTCCTCTCCTATGAGGTGAGCCACATTTGTTTTCAATTTTCAATTTATTTTTTTAACGCCGTGGGTGAGTTCCTTGGTCTTGCAAAAGCGACACCTCGGGACGATGTCGCCTCTTTCGTTCCTTCTGGTATCTTAATTTTACTTTTCTTCGGGCGGAAGGAATTTTTCGCCACGTCGTTTCCTCTTTGACCCAGGTGGAAAAGTCCGCAGATCTGCTCTTAAGAGCGATAGGAAACGAGGAGAGGCTGAGCAGAAGCTGGTGAGAAGCAACCTAGAACTAAGGAGAAATTTCCTGACAATTAGAACAATTAACCAGGGGAACAACCTGCCTCCAGAAGTTGTGGATGCTCCAACACTGGAGGCTTTTAAGAAGAGACTGGACAGTCATTTGTCTGAAATGGTGTAGTAGGGCTTCCTCCCTGAGCAGGGGGTTGGACTAGAAGACCTCCAAGGTCCCTTCCAACTCTTAGTAGTGTTGTTGTTGATTATGACGTTGTTTCTCCCAAACTGACTTGCTCTGTCTGTCTCCCTCTCTACACCATAAAATCAGGTCTCCATGCCTGGCTGGGGGATTCTGGGAGTTTGAAGCCCACCCATCTTAAAGTTTCCAAGGTTGGAGACACCCCCCCCACCGGCTCTTAAGAGGCTAAATATCAATAGGGTAGAAAAACCTGTGCGATCGGCATCCCCCTGGTTGCTCGTTCAGAAATGACTTTGCAGCGGTGTGCGTTGTGTGTTCCCAGCCGTCGGCATCCACGAAGCCGTTCTGGGCCTCCGAACCGTATCATACTTCCCGAGTCTTACTAGTCCACGCGTTCAGCTTCCCTGAAAGAAGCCAGGATATTGGGGTGGTGAAGGTGGAGACCGCTCCAAGGGGAGCATTCTGTGCCGACACCCCCCCCCCCACACACACACACAAACAGAATTTATCCTGTGTGGGAGGCTGAGTAAGGAATCCAATCTCAAACCTGCCGAGCAACTGCATTGGAAAGGCAGGCGCCCTGCGGGGGGCGGAAAAAAAAGTCTTATTTTTATGGTGGTTTTGAAATTTCCTCTGGCCACTTCACGGGTCCAGTGGAAATCTCCTCTCCTCCTTCCTTTCTTCCTTTCCTCCTCCTCCTCCTCCTCCTCCTCTTTCCTCCTCCTCCCTCTCCTGCTGCAAACGGCACATAGCCAGGGCCACGAACGGGCAGACCACGCCTAGCCAAAACAGGAATGCTCGCAGCTTCTCTGTGGGAAACTCAGCCAAGTTAGGGATCGAATTCAGAAGAGGATGACGGTCAGTTGCGGGACAGCCAGCCCCAAATTAAAACAGCCTTTCGAAAGCACACGCGGGGAGGGTGGCGTTTCGACCGGATGCAAAGCTGCTCCTTGCCACGCTGACAAGAACCGTGTCGTGCCACTGCTGCTGCTGCTGCTGCTTTTTTGCTGGAAAAGCCACTTTCCCTGGAGCTTGGCCGGAAAAAGCCCTTTTTGCTGGAGTTTTGCAGGAAAAGCCACTTTGGCACTGTTTCTGGTCTTGGCGAAAAATTGCCTGGGTGGGTCTCGGGCACCATGCCGCACAACATGTGAGTGTCTTAACTGGTTTTCGGAGCCTGCCGGCAACCTGCCAGCAAGGTGGCGGTGTCGCTTCCACCGGAGGGGTGCTGGCAGGACGTGACAGGTGGCCCAATGCTGCCGCTCGGGGTTGGGCTGTGCTGGGTTCGAGGGATGCCAGCTGCCTCCAGATGCCCACCTTTGGGCTGCTGCCGCCGCCTTCAAAGTGAGGTCAAAGAGATTGGCTTTCCCCCTTTTGGCGTTCCCTACCTAGAGGGATGGGCAACCGGGGTAGTTTGACAGCCTGGGGACTTCAAGTCCCAGAATTCTATGCGGGCTCAGGAATTCTGGGAGTTGAAGTCCGCAGGCGGTCGAGGGGTTATAATTGCCCAACCTTGCTCTACTTTGGGGTACTTATGGGGGGTGGAGGGGTGAAGGGAGAGGAGGCCTGGGGAAGCTATGGGGAAGCCCATGAGTCTGGGACATGTTTGGTATGCTGTGTGTGGGTTCTGGAGTCCTGTCCTGGATTCGATTCCTTTCCACTTCCCTTTCCTTCCCTCTTGTCCCTTCCCTTCCCTTTTCCTTCCCTTCCCTTCCCTGGAATATGCTATTACAAACTCTTAATAAAACCAAAATAGTAACCCCTGTTACAGAAATAGCTTTTCTCTATTAAAAATGTAAAACGCTCAGGCTGCAACTTGTAATTTTGTACTTTACCTCACCAAAAAAGGAAAAAAGAAAAAAAAATGGAAGTCATTCTTCTCTTTTTCTTTTTTACCCTGAATTCCGTTTTTTTTCTCCCTTCCCCTTCTGATCTTTTGTCTCTCTTGGTATTTTATGTTGCCATAAATTCTAATTTTTTTTAAAAAAAAAAAGAGCGAGGCTTGAAAGGGGTCAGGTTAACAATCCCTTTCTCCCACGCACCTGGTGCTATATTTCCCCTAACAAGTGCGTGTCTCTTTTTCGCCTGTCACAATCCAACACAATTTCTATCTCCATTCCATATCTTGCTGTGCCTGTCCTCTCTTAAAAACGGTGTTCGGTTTTTCGGAAACAGAATCAACCCTTTCTCCTAGTCCAGGGGTAGGCAACCTCGGCTCTTTTATGACTCATGGACTTCAACTCCCAGAATTCCTGAGCCAGCATGGCTCAGCTTGGAAACCTCTCCCTTTTCCCTCAGCATGGCTGGCTCAGGAATTCTGGGAGTTGAAGTCCACGAGTCATAAAAGAGCCGAGGTTGCCTACCCCTGGCCTAGTCTTTCGTTGTGGCCTTGGTGTAGTTGTGTGTACCTCTTTCTGTTGTGATGCACATGCTCTTCTGTGTCGGCTTTCATTTTCAGCCTTGTACAGGGGGGGGTTCCTCGACTTAACGACCAAATTGAGCTCAAAATTTCCCTTGCTAAGCGACACAGTTGTCGCAGGTGTTTAGTGAATCCCAGCAGTTTGTTAAGTTAGTGACACAATTGTGAGATGAAATCCGTCTTTCCTGTTGACTTTGCTCGTCCGAAAGTCGCAAAAGGTGATCACATGACCTGCGGACATTGCAACCGTCAGAAGTACACGCCAGTTGCCGAACGTCTGAATTTTGAGCGCGTTTTCGCGCTTAACGACGGTCTGGCCCTCGGTCACTTTTTCCCAGTGCCCTTGTAACTTTGAATAGTCCTGTGTGTGGGGAAAAAAAACGGTCCCAAATCCCTGGCACTGCGACCGTCATAACTATGAAGTCAGTTGCCGAGTGTCTGAATTTTGATCACGTGACCGCGGGCATGCCGCAACGGTCGTAAGCGGGGAAAACGATCTTTGAATCCCTGGATTCAACACTGGAAGTTTTAGAAGAAGAGATCGGACAACCATTTGTCTGAAATGGGATAGGGTTTCCTGCCTGAGCAGGGGGTTGGACTAGATGACCTCCAAGGTCCCTTCCAACTACTTCTTCTTCTTCTTCTTCTTCTTATTATTATTATTATTATTATTATTATTATTATTATTATTATTATTATTATTATTTATTATTATTTTAGTTGTAAGTCGAGGACTACCCATATCCTTTTTTAAAAATTGTTATTATTGTTTTGTTTTTCTCTTAAGAACGATTGAGCTGCATCGAACGGTGGGGTGTTAAAACTCCCAACAGAGAAGGGAGTCGTGGATTCTCACCGTGTGGTGTTTTTTCCCCCCCCTCTTTTCTCCACAGACCATCCATGAGCTCAGATTTCCAGCATTACAGTTTCAGGATGCCAAACATTGGATTCCAGAATCTGCCTCTCAACATATACATCGTGGTCTTCGGCACGGCGATCTTTGTCTTTATCCTCAGCTTACTTTTCTGCTGCTATTTGATCAGGTAAGAAACAAACACACACCCTCTTTTTCCTTTTGGTGAAAAAGATATATATATATATATATATATTCTTTTTTTGAGTTTACTCAAAGAAAGTTAAGCGCAGTATCAAGATTTTAAGGCTGTAAGTAGATTTAGGAGTTCAACCGCTTAAATCTTAAGTTCTTTTCCCCTCTTTCGCAAGGCGTGGGAAACTTGACATTGCTGGATTATACTGATCAGCACTCGGCGAGAAGGTTGTACGTTAATCTTCTCTTTTTTCTTTTTTAAGACACTTTTTGATGTTGTTTTCTTGGATTTAGTTAGTTATTTACTTATTGTCCTTATTTTATTTTATTTTAAAGCATTTTGGCCTTTTGTATCTTAACAAACACACCCGTCTGAGCTAAAACGTGCTCAGATTATCCGGGCCCAATCAAAATCCACTGCAATTTTTCGCCAACCTTTCTGCAAGTAATCCTTGACATACGACCACAGTGGAACCCCCAAATTTTGGTTGCTAACCGAGACATTTGCTAAGTCGGTCTTGCCCCGTTTTGCGGCCTTTCTGGCTACAGTTGTTCAATGGATCGCTACGGTTGTTAAGTGAGTAGCCCGGTTGTTAAGTGAACCCGGCTCATCAGAAGCTTGCAAAAGGGGATCAAGTGACCCGGGGGGGGAAACGCTGCGACCGTCATAAATACGAGACAGTTGCCAAGTGTCCAAATTCTGAGCATGGAAGACGCTGCGACGGTTATACTTGTGAAAAACAGTCGTAAGTCACTTTTTTCAATCCCGTTGTAACTTGGAATGGTCACTAAATGAAGTGTTGTAAGTCAAGGGCTACTTATAGTTACTTTTCGTTTCAAAATACAATTCCGGATTTACGGCTAAGTCATAAAATACAACTAAGGATTTACAGCCTCTGCAAATATTTAAGCAAGTCATTAAGGAGCCTTACCGTATTTCCCCGAATATAAGACCCAACCGGAAAATAAGCCCTAGAGTGATTTTTTTCAGGATGCTGGTAATATAAGCCCCACCCCCAAAATAAGCCCCGGTTAAGATTGTCAGCCAGATGGACGCATTTAGTACCATATTTCCCCGAGTATAAGCCCTAATAATAAGCCCCAGTTAAGATCGCCAGGCAGACGGACACATTTGGTACCGTATTCCCCTGAATATAAGCCCTAATTGGAAAATAAGCCCTAGCGTGATTTTTTTCGGGACGCTGATAAGCCCCACCCCAAAAATAAACCCGTTAAGACAGACGCATTTAGTACGTCCATTGCAACCAATGATGGACATATTAAATTATAAAATAATAATATATCGCTAAATATAAATGTGATATTATTGACATTTATTTGAATAAATGTAAATTGTTGTACATGGAAAAAAAATAAGGCATCACCTGAAAATAAGCTCTAATGCGCCTTTTGGAGCAAAAATAATAATATAAGACCTGGTTTTATTTTCAGGGAAATACGGTACTTGAGAGTTCAGGAATTTGGAGAGGTTTGAATGTTTGGCTCAGGTTATTTGTCTTCCTCCTTCACATTCTTGGGGATGAGTGAACACTTGTTCAAATTCTTGAGTTGGGAAGTTCTCATTGTTTGTCTTCAACCTACTCAGGACAATTGATTGCTTTGAGAAAAATGGCAGTTAATCTTCGAAAACCTAGATGTAATTGCGAAGTTAGTCTTGGGTCTGATTGCAAAATTGCAAAGTTAGTCTTGGGTCTAATCCAAGACCTGGGTCTAATTGCAAGGCTAGTTTTAGGTCTAATTGCAAAATTGTAAAGTTAATCTTGGGTCTAATTGCAAAATTGCCAAGTTATTCCTTGGTTTAATCCTAGAACTAGGTCTAATGGCAAAGTTAGTCTTGAGTCTAATTGCAAAATTGCAAACTTAGTCTTGGATCTGATGCAAGACCTGGGTCTAATTGCAAGGCTAGTTTTAGGTCTAATTGCAAAATTGTAAAGTTAATCTTGGGTCTAACTGCAAAATTGCCAAGTTATTCTTTGCTCTAATCCTAGAACTAGGTCTAACGACAAGTTAGTCTTGGGTCTAATTGCAAAATTTCAGTTAGTCTTGGGTCTGATCCAAAACCTGGGTCTAATTGCAAAGCTAGTTTTAGGTCTAATGGCAAAGTTAGTCTTGGGTCTAATTGCAAAATTCCAAAGTTAGTCTTGGGTCTGATCCAAAACCTGGGTCTAATTGCAAAGCTAGTTTTAGGTATAATTGCAAAATTGCCAAGTTATTCTTCGCTCTAATCCTAGAACTAGGTCTAACGGCAACGTTAGTCTTGGGTCTAATTGCAAAATTTCAGTTAGTCTTGGGTCTGATCCAAAACCTGGGTCTAATTGCAAGGCTAGTTTTAGGTCTAATGGCAAAGTTAGTCTTGGGTCTAATTGCAAAATTCCAAAGTTAGTCTTGGGTCTGATCCAAAACCTGGGTCTAATTGCAAAGCTAGTTTTAGGTATAATTGCAAAATTGCCAAGTTATTCTTCGCTCTAATCCTAGAACTAGGTCTAACGGCAACGTTAGTCTTGGGTCTAGTTGCAAAATTGCAAATTAGTTTTAGGATCTAACCCAAATCCAATCCCACCTACGCAGGGCAATTGGATCATTGTTTTGCGAAAAATGGCCAAGTCAGTTTTGGGTTAATCCAAACTTTGTCTTAAGAGGAAGTGCAGATGGGTGATTGGGGGGGAGGGGCAGGATTGTAGCAGGGGTCCCGCTGAAGTTGTTTGTCTGGGGAATGATTGGGTCACTTATACTTTTGCCTCTGGTTCGCAAAGTCCCGCATTTGGCGTTTCGAAGAAGAGGGGATTAAGCAAGCATTGGTAGCATAGGCACTCTCGTCAGTTGGCTTGCTTCTTGCTTCAGAGGCAGTTCGGTAAGTTGTGCTTGCTCAGTGTGCGACTGCACAACGGGGGACCAAGATAAAGCAAGCTGCACCCCATCATGGAACAGATGAGGAAGTATAAAAGAAAGCCTTTATATTTAGCAGGTACAACAGGAAAAAAATGCATGTTTCATTGCATTCTAATCCAGATGAGCTTCAGGTTCCTAAGGTCTTGGGACTTGGATAACTGACATTGTAGATCCGGCCTGTTTTGGAAAACCCAAGAGAGACATTTTGAGTCCTTCCCCCCAATGGATGCCAGCTCCAGGGAATGAGCCTTTTTGATGAGCACTCTCTTCAAAGCCAGTTTGGAGATAAGGATGGGCTTTCTCCATTAGAACGTTGGAAAGCCGCAAAAGCCAGCTTGTTAGGAAGAAGTAAAGCGTCAAGTGTTCTCCTGGAAGGTTGTAGGACGTGTTAGTGAGATGATGGTTGTTGATCTTGGGAGGTTGGGCTTTTTAGTCTTCCTGGAAGACTAAGACTTAGAAGCTTCTTGGAGTTGATGGGAGGAGCATTGAAGCAGAAGTGGGCAGAAGACGAGAAGATGATGGAGATGAGATGGAGAAGGAGAGGGCGGAGGAGAGGATGAAGGAGAAGGTGATGGAGGTGAGAAGGGGAAGTGATGGAGGATGAGGAGGGAGGAGAAGGAGATGGGCAAGGAGATAGAGATGAAGGAGAAGGTGATGGAAATGAGATGGAGGATGAGGAGATGGAGAAGGAGAGGAAGGAGATAGAGATGAAGGTGATGGAGATGAGATGGAGGATGAGGAGAAAGAAATGAAGAAGGAGAGGGAGATGGAGGAGGAGAGGGAGGAGATAGAGATGAAGGAGAAGCTGGTGGGAGATGAGATGGAGGATAAGGGGAAGGAGATGGAGGTGAGAAGGGGAAGTGACGGAGGATGAGGAGAACGTGATGGAAATGAGATGGAGGATGAGGAGATGGAGAAGGAGAGGAAGGAGAAGGAGATGAAGGAGATAGAGATGACGGTGATGGAGATGAGATGGAGGATAAGGAGAGAGAGAAGGAGAGGGAGATGGAGAAGAAGATAGAGATGAAGGGGAAGTGATGGAGGATGAGGAGAAGGAGATGGAGAAGGAGGGAGAAGAAGGAGATGGGCAAGGAGATAGAGATGAAGGAGAAAGTGATGGAAATGAGATGGAGGATGAGGAGATGGAGAAGGAGAGGAAGGAGAAGGAGATGGAGGAGAAGGTGATGGAGGAGAAGGAGATGGAGGAGAAGGAGATGGAGAAGGAGATAGAGACGAAGGAGAAGCTGATGGAGGATGAGGAGAAGGAGATGAAGAAAGAGAAGGGAAGACAGTTGGTTTTGCTCATGGGGTTCGTATCTAGAATTTGGAAGGGCCCAATCCCAAAGCTTCAGCTTCAACCCACACTTGTTGCTGCTTGCAAGTTCTAGGTCAGAGGAAATCTTTCAAAAGCAAATCCAGATCCAACCGAGACGCTCAAATTTGGTCCGTTCTGTTGCAAATGGCCTTGCACACCTACAACTGCCACCGGTCTCTCTTTTAATGAGTCTGAAGCCTCTTCAGCTATTTACAAGAGTCGGCTCCTGTGGTATTTCATCACGAGGTCTCTGCCCAAAGGAGCACGTTCTGGTTTGTTAGGGTGTGAAAGAAGACAACCACAAAAGTCACCGACTCGGGAGGCTTTTAATTTTTTTTTTAATTTAAAGATTTTTTTTAAAAAAACAAAAAACTCTTTACCTATTATCTCAACCTTCGTAGCCTCTTTGTACTTTGTGGGACTCCAAAGCCCATTATACCGATTATTCACTTTTTGCATCTTGCAGTCAGGCTGACGCTGTCTTCTCTGTGCTTTTCCTTTCTTTCAAAGCCGAGTGACTCACACAATTACTTACTGGGATCTTTCTTTATTGTTCTCCAAGGTAACATCTACGTTGCACAGGTGCGGAAAACGTTTGGTGCTCCCTTTGTCCTGAAGAGTCAAGTTTTGGGCAGGGTGCGGGCGCATTTTTATGCCTGCAAGGGGAAAACCGGAGCTGCGAATTCCATTTACGCTTAACACGGAGTTTATACGGACCGGACAGTGCCAAAATGCGGTCCCTTATTCTTTTGAGGGCAGTCTTCTGCCTCCCCACCAGCTCCTCAGCCGCGCTTATATTTCTTCTCTCAGGAAGAACTTGTACATTTTGGGTGCCAGAAACTTTTGCTATCTCACTGGGTCCCCTGTAACCTGAGATAAGAAAGTTAGGAGGTCCTTGGTGCTCTCCGCGCTGGGTGGTTTTCTGGCAGACGTTTCATGACCCAACTAGGTAACGTCATCAACGCTAGAAGGGAGTGGGGATTGTGGAGAGGAGGAGGAGGAAGAGGAGGAGGATCATTGGTGCTCTCTGAGCTTGGCAATTTTCTTGCGGATGTTTCATTACCAAACTAGGTAACATCATCAGTGCTAGAAGAGAGTGGGGATTGTAGGTTGAAGGGGGGAGGAGGAAGAGGAGAATTGTGAGGTCCTTGCTGCTCTCTGAGCTGGGTGGTTTTCTTGCAGATGTTTCATCAACCAATTAGGGAATATCATCAGTGCTAGACGGGAGGGGATTTGCAGGAAGGAGGAGGAGGACCATGGGGTCCTTGGTACTCTCTGAGTAGTCCTGCAGATGTTTCATGACCCAAATAGACCACACCATCAGCCCTAGAAGGGCTTTTGCAGAGAAGGAGGACGAGAACAAGGACTGTGGGGCCCTCGGTGCTCTCTGAGCTTGTTCGTTTTGTTGCAGACATTTCCTGATCCAACTAGGGAACATCATCAGTGCTAGAAGGGAGGGGATTTGCAGGGAAGAGGAGGAGGAGGACTGTGGGGTCCTTGGTACTCTCTGAATGGTCTTGCAGTTGTTTCACGACCCAACTAGATCACACCATCAGCCCTAGAAGGGGATTGGGTTTTGCAGAGGAGGAGGACAAGAACAAGGACTGTGGGGCCCTTGGTGCTCTCCGAGCTGGGTTGTTTTCTAGCAGGTGTTTCATGACCCAACTAGGTAACATCGTCAGTGCTGGAAGGGAATGGAGTTCGTACAAATGGCTTGCCGTGTCGGTATTAATGGGAGTTTTCCTGGTGGCCCCTTGATTAGACTGTTGTTTATACAGTTTGATTATTTGTTTAGTATTCATCTCGGTGTTAATCTCCGCTTAGCTGGGTGTCGATAGCTGGCCGGGAGGTGTTTTTACCTTTTTGATTGTCTCTTTTGAATGGCAGGTAGCTGCGGTTTATCTCTATGTGCTTGTTGATGACCGATTTGTCTGAATGCCAAACTTCCAGGAATTCTCCGTTGTTTGGGGACTTGGCTTCATGTAGGATGCTCGGTTTCCCAGTCGAAGGAACGCCCCCCCCTCCAAGACTACTCCCAGGGCAAGCCATGAGCAAGTTACGCTAAACCAAGAGTTGCTTTGAATGAACATGGGTGAATCCATCTCTTCTTCAGCCAAGAGGAGAAATTTTAAGATTCCCATCCCCGTTCTTTTTCTTGCCTGTCCACATCTTGCTGCCTACAGCAACAAACCATGGCTAATAATGATGGCTAGTTTCTCTGATGACACATTTGGAAGATTGAGTTCTTCCTGTGGTTGCAACCACAAAGCCACATCACTGATTTTTTTGGAAATTCTGCTCAGAGGGACGAGACCGAGATGAACTGTTAACGTTTTTCTCCTTGTTTCCAATGTGCTGTTTGTGTGTGTGTGTGTGTGTGTGTGTGTGTGTGTGTGTGTGTGTCCTTTTGCATATATATATATGTATGTTTATATTTGTTTTTGCTTTCCAGATTAAGACATCAAGCCCATAAAGAGCTTTACGCCTACAAACAGGTAAGGCCGGTCTCCCCTTCCCTTATCCAAGTAATTTACAGTAATTTCTCAATATTTGGGGCAGTTATGTTCTATTGGCTTGGTAAGATCGCATTTGGAATATTGCATCCAGTTTTGGTCACCACGATGTAAAAAAGGCGTTGAGACTCTAGATAGAGTGCAGAGAAGAACAACAAAGATGATTAGGGGGCTGGAGGCTAAAACATACAAAGAACGGTTGCTGGAATTGGGTATGTCCAGTTTAATGACAAGAAGGACGAGGGGGGACAGGATGGCAGTCTTCCAATATCTCAGGGGCTGCCCCAAAGAAGAGGGAGTCAAGCTCTTCTCCAAAGCACCCGAAGGCAGGAGAAGAAGCAACGGATGGAAACTAATCAAGGAGAGAAGCAACCTAGAACTAAGGAGGAATTTCCTGACAGTGAGGACAATTAATCAGTGGAACTCTTTGCCTCCAGAAGTTGTGAATGCTCCAACACTGGAAGTTTTTAAGAAAAGATAGGACAACCATTTGTCTGAAATCGTATAGGGTTTCCTGCCTGAGCAGGGGGTTGGTCTAGAGGACCTCCAAAGTCCCTTCCAACTCTCCTATCCTATCCTATTCCTATCCTATCCTATCCAAGGAGATCACTGGAGGTTTTCAAGAAAAGATTGAACAATCATTTGTCTGGGATGGTATAAAAATAAGAAAAGATTGGACAACCATTTGTCTGAAATTGTATAGGATTTCCTGCCAGAAGGCCTCCAAGGCCCATTCCAGCTCTGTTATTCTATTCTATTCTATTCTATTCTATTCTATTCTATTCTATTCTATTCTATTCTATTCTATTCTATTCTATTCTATTCTATTCTATTCTATTCTATTCTATTCTATTCTATTCATTATTCCAGTCCTATAATTATTCTACTCTATTCTATTCTATTCTATTCCATTCCATTCCATTCCATTCCATTCCATTCCATTCTTATTTCTATCCTATCCTATCCTATCCTATCCTATCCTATCCTATCCTATCCTATCCTATCCTATCCTATCCTATCCTAGCAGAGTAGTGCTGGTTTTCAAGAAAAGATTGAACAACCATTTGTCTGGAATGGTATAAAAATACCTTCCTTGGGCAAGGGGTTGGACTAGAAGACCTCTAAGGTCCTTCCCAGCCCTAGGATTCTATTATTCATCTCTCTCCAGCAAGGACAGAACCACTGGGTGACTCTACATTTCTCTTATAAACAGAATAAGCAAGAAGGCCTCAGTGAGGGAGCCACATCCATCTGCCACCAGATCCTAAACTTTAAAACATCCTTCATTTAGTCAACCCTGGATTTCAACTCCCAGAATTCCTCAGTCTAACATCACTGTTGCTGAGAATTCTGGGAGTTGGTCCATATGTCTGGAGGTAGACTTTCTGCTTAGGGAAAGTTTTTTTAAAGACTTGGAAAATTCTGGGCTTGTATTCTGGGCTTGTTTTGTTTTGTTTTGCAATGCTAGCATTCCTCCACCAACCTAGACTACTGCAATGCTCTTTACATGGGGCTGCCCTTGAGAACCACTCGGAAGCTTCAGCTGGTACAGAGTGCAGCTGCACGAGTTCTTTTGGGGGTCTCCCGATACTCCCATATTACACCTCTGCTCCGTGAGCTGCACTGGCTTCCAGTTACCTTCCGAGTGAAATCAAGGTGATGGTGATGACATACAAAGCCCTACATGGCATGGGTCCGGATTACCTACGGGAGCACCTACTGCCGGCGTCATCGTCCCTCCGTCCTATACGTTCCCACAGAGAGGGCCTCCTCAGGGTACCACCGGTCAGAGAATGTCGGCTGGTGACCCCCAGGGGGAGAGCATTCTCGGTGGGTGCACCAATCCTTTGGAACCGCTTACCAGCTGAACTCCGGATGGCCCCCGACCTCCGCTCCTTCCGGCGTGATCTAAAAACTTATCTATTCGAACAAGCCGGCCTGGCCTGATGGATTTGGGTTTTAAAATTATTTAACTAATGTATTCTTATTTTATTTCCCTGTACACCGCCCTGAGTCCTTCAGGAGAAGGGCGGTATATAAATCAAACAAACAAACAAACAAACAAACAAACAAACAAACAAATAAATAAATAAATAAATAAATAAATAAATAAACCTATTATTCTTTTATTTTCAGGTTATCCTAAAGGAAAAAGTCAAAGAACTCAATTTGCACGAGGTAAGCTGGTCTTTTGGTTGCTTAAACTACCATTGATTAAGATCTCAGCCTCGCAGGCTAAACCGTACGGTGAATGATTGAGGGAAATAGATATTTCTAGTCCAGGGGTAGGCAACCTTGGCTCTTTTATGACTCATGGACTTCCAACTCCCAGAATTCCTGAGCCAGCATGGCTCAGCTTGGAAACTTCTCCCTTTTCCCTCAGCGTGGCTGGCTTAGGAATTCTGGGAGTTGAAGTCCACCAGTCACAAAAGAGCCAAGGTTGCCTACTCCTGGCCTAGGCCTAGGCCACTTTATGACTTGTGGACTTCAACTGCCAGAATTCCTGAGCCAGCCATGCTGAGGGAAAAGGGAGAGGTTTCCATGCTGAGCCACGCTGGCTCAGGAATTCTGGGAGTTGAAGTCCACGAGTCATAAAAGAGCCAAGGTTGCCTCCCCCTGGACTAGGACTAGGCTGCTTTATGACTCGTGGACTTCAACTCCCAGAATTCCTGAGCCAGCCATGCTGAGGGAAAAGGGAGAGGTTTCCATGCTGAGCCATGCTGGCTCAGGAATTCTGGGAGTTGAAGTCCACCAGTCCTAAAAGAGCCAAGGTGGCCTACCCCTGGCCTAGTCTAACAAGAAGGCCAAGGGGGTGACATGATAGCAGTCTTCCAATATTTTGAAGGGATGCCACAAAGAAGAGAAGGGGGCCAGCCTCTTCTCCAAAGCACTTGAAGGCAGGGCAAGAAGCAATGGATGGAAACTAATCAAGGAGAGAAGGAACCAGGAATTAAGGAGAAATTTCCTGACTGTGAGAACAGTTAATCAGAGGAACGGCTTGCCACCAGAACGTGTGGGTGCTCCATCACTGGAGGCTTTTAAGAAGCAACCGTTTGTTTGGAATGGTATGGGGGTGGACGTGAAGACCTCCAAAGTCCCTTCCAAGCCTATTATTCTGTGTTCTGTGTTCTGTTTTGTTATAAGTCAAGCTCCACCTCCATTGTCACGTCCAAATCTTCATTGTAATTTAGCCTGCAGTTGGTGTCTTGTCTGTCGTGTAATTTATCTCTTATCATCTATCTATCTATCTAGTCTATCTAATCTATCTCTATCATCCATCCATCTATATGTAATCTATATCTATCATCTTTCCATCTTTCTCTCTCTCTCTACATACATACATACATACATACATACATACATACATACATACATATATATGCTGGTGATGACCTATAAAGCCCTAAATGGCTTGGGTCCGGGTTATCTGAGGGAACACCTGCTGCCGGCATCAAGCTCCCTTCGTCCCGTGCGCTCCCACAGGGAGGGCCTTCTCAGGATACCGCCGGTTAGGGAATGCCGGCGGGTTATTCCCAGGGGAAGAGCGTTCTCTGTGGGTGCGCCGGCCCTATGGAACCAGCTCCCCATGGAACTTAGGACTGCCCCCAACCTTCGTTCATTCCGCAGGGACCTGAAAACTTGGCTCTTTGAGCTGTCTGGCCCAGGCTGAGGGGTTTTAATTTTTATTAGGCTTTAGTTTTAAATTTCGGGGACTTTAATTTAATTTAATTAATTTAATTTAATTGTTTTAATCTGATTTTAATTTTTGTATGCTTGTTTTAATCTTCCCTGTACACCGCCCTGAGTCCTCCGGGAATAGGGCGGTATAGTATTTAGATTACCTTGCTATGCCCCAAACATGGGACAAATCTTATTTCCTGTTTCAGCCTAACCCAAAAACAAATTTACACAAATATGAGCTGCCACTGCTGTGACTACTGCCTGTGGATGTCCTTGGGTTAGGCTGAAACAGGAAATAAGATTTGTCCCATGTTTATATATATATATGTCTATCATCTAATCTATTTCTCTATCATTTATACATCTCTACATCTATCCATCCATCTCTATATATCTATCTATCTATCCATCCATCTCTATATCATCCATCTCTATCATCTATCCATCTGTCTCTATCTAATCTCTTATCACCCATCTCTATCATCTCTCTCTTTCTCTATCATGTCCATCTTGTCTACCTGTCAAATGTAGAAACCCACCTTCTTATTCCCCATAGCAAAACCATGGAGAATTCCTGCCCCACAGCCAGTGGGATAGAGTCTCCATCAAAGGAGGCTTTAATCTTAGCTTACGGGGCGATGTCGTCACCCAGCTGACCTTGACTCACTTTGAAAAAAGGAGGGTTTGATCTGGGGCGTACTCAGACAGGAAACCCATTAGTAAAATCCAGAGTTGGAAATAAGATTGCGAAGTTGGGGAAAAACATTGTCCGATGACTCTAGAGACTTCTGGACGATACTCCTGGCCAAAACAACCTCCACAGGTGTTTATGTTGTTGAGTTCAACTCCAGGCTGGTTTTCCGTTTTACTCCAAATCCGGTAGCAATGCCCAGAAACACTTTTAAAAGTAGGATTACAAATTTGAGAAAATTCCCAGCAAGTTTAAAAATAAAATAATAATAATAATAATGAAAATAAAAATGAATCATTTTTCTTCTGAAGCTGGGGGAAAACCCTATTGCATTTCACCCTAGTACCGGAAATGTAATTTTCATGAGTTTTCCCAAGCTTTTCGATGAGTCATATTATGCCCGGTAGGTGTTTTCATTGTGTGCAAAAAAGAAAGCAAGTTTCCTAAAAGAGTTATCTTTTTATAGATGCAGGGAGAATTTCCCTCAAAGACGACTTTACTGGAATTATTTATTCATTTCCCAGAAAATTCCTTTTGGCTGTTTTATTAACATCCCCCATCCCTTCTTGTCCCATTTCTGTGCTTTTTGACATTCCCTTGCAAACTCTGGTTGTCTGTGAAATCATAAGACAAGACTGATTTTAAAAAGCAAACGGAGGGAGGGAGGGAAGGAAGGAAGGAAAGAAGGAAAGAGAACGGGAAGGTCAGGAAGGAAGGAAGGAAAAAGAGAAAGAAAAGAAAGAAGAAAAGGTTGAAGGAAGGAAGGATCTACAAAAACTGTCTCTTATTACACTTAGTCCTCCTTACAAACACAATCGAGCCCAAAATTTCTGTTGCTAAGCGAGACAGTTGTTAAGTGAGCCTTGGCCCATTTTACGACCTTTCTTGCCACAACAGTTAAGCGAACCACTGCCGTTGTTTAGTGGCACCGTCGTTCAGTAAGTCCGGCTTTCCCATTGACTTGGCTTTTTGCCAAGGTCGCAAAGGTTCGTCACAGGACGGTCACGGGGACACTGCGACCGTCACAAATAGGAATCAGTGGCCAAGCATCCAGATTTTGATCCCCTGTGTGGATGCTGCTGCCTCGGTCCTAAAGCGTGAGTCGTTTCAGTGCCGTCATTTTCATTTCGGTCACTAAACAAAACCGTTCTAAGTCGAGGACTACTTGTATCTTCGGATATTTCATGACCTGGCCTGTAATCCTGAGATTTCTCATCCCGTTGAGAACCACAGCTGACCCTGCTTAGCTTTCAACCTCAGACACAGCCAGGCAGGCCTTTATGGTTGCCGTGTCGGCCATCTTGCCTTGTCCCCTCAGATGTTCCCCACATATCTCCGCAAAGGCAGGATATTCTGTATGTACGACGGCTTTCGAAAAACGTTTCTTTTTCTTTCTTTTTTCCCCCCAGATCTGTGCGGTTTGTTTAGAAGAATTCAGACCCAAGGATGAACTGGGAATCTGTCCGTGCAAACATGCGTTCCATAGAAAGTAAGTTCAGATCGGCTAGGATACGGATTTCCAAATTTGGCCACTTTTTAAGATTTGTGGACTTCCAACTCCCCCAGCCAGCTGTGCTCAGACTGTCAATCCTTTTTAGGCAGGGGCTCTCCAAATTTGGCAACTTTGAGACTTGTGGACTCCAACTCAATTCCCAGAATTCCCCAGCCAACATGTGAGCACGGGGACGTTCAAAATTCGGGCACTTGGTAACTGGCCTGCATTTATGACAGTTGCAGTGTCCCGTGGTTGTGTGATCACTATTTGCAACCTTCCTGGTGTTGGGATTCCTCGCCAGCCTGTGGATCCGACAGCTGAGTCTGAGGACTCAGAGGAGGAGGGGCCTGGAGTGACATTAAGAGTCAGACATTAAGGCTCTGAGTTGCTCCAAGACTTATAGTTGGACGAGGAGCCCGGCCCCTCTACTCGTGCTCAGGCTGAGACACAGTTCTGCTGGGAGCCTGAGTTGGACGGTGATGAGGAACAGCTGGGACAAATCCAGGAAGCACGAAAGAGCCGGCAAGAGAAGCGAGTAGGACAGAGGAAGGCAATGGGGCGGCTCCAAAGGCAAAGGAGAAGGCATTAGGAAGCCACGCCTGGGCTGAATTATAAAAGGGGAGGTGTGGGAGGTGCTGGTTGACGAAGGCAACTATTCGTGTTGAGGATCGAGTTTGTGCGGACTGGGTTTGTTTGCCTTGGACATCGACTCAGGTCTGTGAGAATAAAATGGGTTGGTTTTTCTTGAGGTTCCTGCCTGCTTGTTGGAAAAGGGGTTTCCCCTTGTGAGCCTAACAAGGACTCACGTAGGCTGGGACAGAACAGTTGGGTGATTTCTGACAAGCAGCGTCAGTGGGGTGGGAAGGGACACTGGATTCACTTAACAACCGTTGATTCATTTAATGACTTCAGTGATTCACTTAACTGTGGCCAGAGGGTCGTAAAATGGGGCGAAAGTCACTTAACAACCTCTTTTGCCTAACAATGAAAATTTGGGGCTCAATTTTCATCCTAAGCCAAGGACTTATCTGTATTCCACCTTTATTATTTTTACAACTAACTCACAAGGTGGCAAACACATTCCCACGTTAAGCCACCCAAAATTATCCTGTGGTAAGATTGGCGGCCAATAAATTTAATGATAGGTAAACAAAATATCTCAACATGCCTCCCGCAACCCACCCTGTTCAGATAACGCCACTTTTTCCAGCCACGTTTTTGTCTTATTCATCGCTTTCCTAAAGTGGCACGTTCAGGATAAAAACCTCTCTCTAATCTACCACCGAATCGCTTTGCTTGTGTGATTGCTCCCCATCCAGATTCCAAATGGCAGGTAGTCCTCGACTTGCGACAATTCATTTAGTGACTGCTCAAAAGTTGCCACGGCCCTGGCCAAAAGCGACTCAGGGCCGTTTTTCAGACTCAGCGACTGCTGCAGCATCCACAGGGTACACAGGATCAAAACTGACCCGCTGGCTCATATTTATGATGACGGTTTGCAATGTGCCGGGTCCTCCTTTTGCGACCTTCTGACAAGCGAAGTCCCTTAAGCACCGGGTTGCTGACTTAACAACCGCAGGGATTTACTTAACGGGTCTGGCAAGGAAGGTGGTAAAAAATGGGGCCGAGTTGACTGGACGGATGCAGAAAGTTTGGGCTCTGTTGTGGTTGTAAGGCGAGGAGTATCCATAAAGCTTTTTTTTCTCTCTTTTCTGACAGATGTCTCATTAAATGGTTGGAGGTCCGGAAAGTTTGCCCCCTCTGCAACATGGCCGTCCTGCAACTGGCCCAGCTCCACAACAAGCCGGATCACCCTGGACCCCCCCAGGAACCTCTGCCTGGGACGGCCAACCTCGTATAGCTCCCCCCCGGCTCCCCCTTTGTCATCCCTAATGGACTCCAATTCCCGCAGAGACTCGCCACTCTCTGTCCCCACTACTCACGGTTTCGGAGTGTTTTCCCAGACCTCCTTTATCTCATGAAACACGCCCGGGATGCACCGAAGGGGAACAGATGCTCCAACGAGGGAAATACCAACAAGACGGAGCTTGCAAGGACGCAGGAACGCCGGCGAGTCTTCCGTTTTGTCTCCTTAATTTTTTTTCCTTTTTTTTTTTTAAATACATGCACTTTATCAAGGTCAGCTGCCGGGCTTGGATTCAAATCAGGCGGCCAGCAAGAAAAAGAGAGAAAAAGACTCCAAAGATTAGGAGACTGACCTGGAGAGCAAGCATCCATCTCTCCACACAGAGAGAGAGAGAGAAAGAGAGGCCATCCACGTGGGGAAATTGTGGATTTGGATTCCAGCCGTTGGAATGATTTTTTTTTTAAAGCAAATTGCTTCGTGAGTCCCGGAGCCGAAATGCAGCAAGAGAATCCTCATCGGAAGAGGAGACAGGAATAGGAAACAATTTTGTGCAGTTCGTTGCAATTCCTGCCGCCTCTGGATCAGTTAACGGAATACCTTCAGAGGAACAGGGTTTGGTTAAAAGACGAGAATGGGGAGGGTGGTCTGCCCTGAATTGTGGAGGGTTAGGTGGGGGAGGCCTTGCCGATCCATCTGAGCCTCGGGAACGCCTGGTGGAAAAGGGAAGGAAGAGGTTCGCGCCAACATCGGCTACTCCAGGAAACTCTGAGGAACTGATGAGATCCCCTTTAGCCAAAGTACATTCTTTGGACTTTGCAGGGACGATGCGACAGGCTGCGACCTGTCTCGTTCCCCGAATGTGAATCCTTCTCGAACGGTGTGCCAGCACAGAACGGCGTCCTCCGGATTAGTGTGGATTTGATTTTTTCTTTTTTCCCTCCAATGTAACGCGAGATCTGTTTTGGGCCCTGGATGGCGTGTTTAACGGGTTTTGCAAAAAAGAGTCATAACAGGCAGATTTGGGTGGGAAGCTTCCAAGAAGTCTAGAGCGACGGTCATAAAAAAAATGTCTTTCCAGCCCTGCCTTAAGATTGCACGTGCTGGTCAGCCAGGATGGAAAATAAAGAAAAGGTGTGAAAGCCGGTGGAATTGTGAACACGCCCTCATCGTGCCTCATCGCGCGATATTGTTAAGAATCGTGCTCTCCTCTTGGGCAAAAATCAGCCAGAACTTGTCAGATTTTAGCAAAACATTTGGTTTGAGTTGGTGGGCAAGAAGCTGGGATGGCTTCTTCCCGTCGCACTTATATCCCCCAACCTGGGGACCGCCCGGCGTGGGACTACAGCTCCCAAAAGCCTGGCCCTTCTAAAACATGAGAATTCTGGGAACAGTGGCCCCCAAACATCTGGAGGGCAGCTTAGAGCCACAAGCCACCGAAACACAAATGCTTCCTCTTCCAAATTTTATTTTCGCTCACAAAAATCTGGACTTCCATCCGACTTACGCACTTTGTTGTTCTTTCGTTAAGAAGGAGGTCAGTCGAGACAAGACTGATGGGGGAGTTGACCTTAGTGAACTGGACTTCTTGAAAATACCTGCGTGTGTTAGAATGAGCACGTTTCTAGACCTCATTGTCCCTGTGAAAATGTGGATGCTGGTCCGTCGGGTGCATTTCATAACAACCGAGGTTTGGTCCCCCCTTTTTTGTGGGGAGGTGTTATTTGTCAAATGTCTCAAATTGTTCGGAGGATGCAAGGAGGGGCTCCTTATCCAGTATTACAACAATCGATGTGATTTTTCTAATATTGGCATATAGACCATCGGCGTCCAACCTTGGCAACTTTTAAGACCTGCGGACTTCAACTCCCAGAATTCCCCAGCCAGCCATGGCGACTGGGGAATTCTGGGAGTTGAAGTCCACAAGTCTTACTGTTGCCATGTTTGGACACCCTGGCATAAGACAGTTCCTTCAAGCCCACATATAGTAAGATAACTTCCTGATTTCTGGCACAAATTTTGTGGAGGTGGCGATAACGGTGGAGGTGTACAGATTTCCTTAGAAGATCCAGGTCCAGTTGTGACCCTTATGTTTTTTCTCCCCCCATCATTTTGTAAATTGTGTGACTCTTGAGTTTATGAACCTTAGGGATCCGACCTGGATTCACAGACGCATTTGTACACTAAAATTATATATATATATATATATATATATATATATATATATATATATATATATATATATATATATATATATATATATATATATATATATATATATGGGATGCGGTGGCTCAGTGGGTTAGGACGCTGAGCTTGTCGATCAGGTCGGCAGTTTGGCGGGTTGAATCCCGAGTGCCGCGTAGCAGAGTGAGCGCCTGTTACTTGTCCCAGCTTCCGCCAACCTAGCAGTTCGAAAGCACGTAAAAATGCAAGTAGAAAAATAGGGACCACTCCGGTGGGAAGGTAACAGCGTTCCGTGCGCCTTTGGCATCTAGTCATGCCGGCCACATGACCACGGAGACGTCCTCGGACAAGCGCTGGCTCTTTGGCTTTGAAACGGAGATGAGCACCGGCCCCTAGAGTTGGAAACGAGTAGCACGCACGTGCGGGGGAAACTTTACCTTTTATGTCTGTGTGTGTGTGTATGTATATATATATATACACACACACACACACACACACCTAAATTCTGCAGAATTTTTTTTTAAAGGAAAAGGACAAAGAAAACAGTTGCTGGGGTTTTATTTTATAAGCTCTATTTTTGTATATTTAATTGCTATTTTAAAATTCTAATGCCTCTTTTTTGCTAATCACAACTCTTCTTAAAAAAAAAAAGCAGGGCGGGGCGGGCGTTCGCATGTGATTTGACTTGAAATGTAAATAAAGAAGCAAATTTTGGACATGACGGAGCTGCAGAATCTGTACAGCAAAGCCGCTTTGGGATAATCCGCCAGGGATAATCTCCCTCCGGTTGTGGAAAGAGGTGAGGAGGCGGAAGGTTGCTGCAACGCGGATTTCCGGACAAAAACAAGGGGTTCCCAGCTTAGTAACAGTCGTATTGGGGGGGGGAGGAGAAAGGAAGGGAATTCTGCTCGCAAACATAGTAGTACCTCGGTCATCTTCCTAGCGTTATTCCCGCTTTATGGCCGCGTGGGCAAAGCTGCCTCCAAATGAAGGAGAATATTTGTGCCTCAGGGTTGGAATGGGGGATCCTTGGTGCTCTCTCTGAGCTGGCTTGTTTCCTGGCAGACGTTTCATGACCCAACTAGGTAACATCATCTAGAAGGGAGTAGGGTTTGTGGAGAGGAGGAAGATGACTGTGGGGTCCTTGGTGCTCTCTTGAGCTTGGTTTCCTTGCAGACGTTTCGTGACCCAACTAGGTAACATCATCAGCGCTAGTAAGGAGTGCTGTTTGCCGTCACGTTTATATTAATGTGCATATAGACATTAACAACATCTGCAGACTCTGCAAAAGAGACAACCAAAACAAGTTCCAAAGTGAGACTCCAGCACCTCCACACCAGCAATCGGCACCCAGATCAGCATAGATTAACTCCAGGGTTGACTTCGGACCAACAGTCAAGGGAGCAATACCCCGAAATCAAGAAACCGCCAAAGAGTCATTAGTAAGCAGCCTAAGACTGCCCTCCCACACGCACCCCCAAACAGGCAAGACACCAGAATATAAAGAGACAGCAAACCGCACTCCTTACTAGCACCGATGAGGTTACCTAGTTGGGTCATGAAATGTCTGCAGGAAAACATGCAAGCTCAGAGAGCACCAAGGACCCCTCAGAGCTGTGTCCATTTGAGTCGATCCGGGGCATCTCCAGGCCTGACGCCCACGTATTTCATGGCCTCCTCGATGCAGCCCATCCACCTTTCCTTGGGTCTGCCATGGGGTCGCTGGCCATCAGGGTCCAGACACGTGGCTTGTCCTTAACACGGAGTCTTCTTTACCGCGTAGGATGTGTCTGCGCCATTTTAAGTTATTCCTTCCCACATTTTTGCTACAATTGGCACGGCTCCTAAGCGATGTCAGATGTCGCCTTGCGGTTGAATCGCACGAGTCCAAGTTGCCATCCGAGCATTCACATTTCTGGCGCACGTCGTGCTGTCCCGCTCGCTTGCACGCGCACGTTCAGGGTGGTTTAGTGGGTTTATGTTCCCCAGCAATTCCCCTTTGTCAAAACCCCGGAACTCTCCCAATGAAGTCCAGCCAAAAGCAGGCCAAGGCTAGTCCAGAGAGCGATGGCCAACAGGTCCACAAGGCCCTTGAAAGTTTCCCAGACGAGATAAACCCACCGGGCGAAATTAAATCCACAAGAGGGTTCACAAGGCAGGGCAAGTTCAGAGTTCACAAGGCACGATCCAAGTTGAGGCACGGTGTCAATCCAAAGCAAGGCAAGCATCACAAGAACCAGAAAACACCCAGCTAGGAAACGAACACGTGGTTCCCAGCATGGCCTCCCTCTGTCTGCTCTGCTAAAGAGCCAGTTTCTGGTGCAGCCCATTAAGGAGGGCGAGGCTTTCTCCTCCCGAGAAATCTGACTGTCCTTCTCTGCTCCTGCCTTTTCTCTGCCTGTTCTCGGATCAGGGGCAGCAGGCAGTTAATAATAATAATAATAATAATAATAATAATAATAATAATAATGATGATGATGATGATGATGATGATAATGATAATAATAAAGTTGGAAGGGACCTTGGAGGTCATCTAGTCCAACCCCCTGCTCAGGCAGGAAACCTTATACCATTTCAGGCAAATGGCTGTCCAGTCTCTTCTTAAAAACCTCCAGTGTTGGAGCATTCACCACTTCTGGAGGCAGGTTGTTCCACTGGTTAATTGTTCTAACTGTCAGGAAGTTTCTCCTTAGTTCCAGGTTGCTTCTCTCCTTGACTAGTTTCCATCCATTGCTTCTTGTCCTGCCTTCAGGTGCTTTGGAGAAGAGCTTGACTCCCTCTTCTTTGGGGCAGCCCCTGAGATATTGGAACACTGCTATCATGTCACCCCTCACTCTTCTCTTCGTTAAACTACACATCCCCAATTCCAGCAACCGTTCCCTATATGTTTTAGCCTCCAGCCCCCTAATCATCTTTGTTGCTCTTCTCTGTACTCTTTCTAGAGTCTCGACATCTTTTTTACATCGTGGTGACCAAAACTGGATGCAGTATTCCAGGTGTGGCCTTACCAAAGCATTGTAAAGTGGTATTAGTACTTCACTTGATCTTGATTCTATCCCTCTGTTAATGCAGCCTAGCACTGTGTTGGCTTTTTTGGCAGCTGCAGCACACGGCTGGCTCATATTGAAGTGATTGTCCACTGGGACTCCGAGATCCCTCTCACAGTTACTACTATTGAGCAAGGTACCACCTATGCTATACCTGTGCATTTGATTTTTCCTGCCTAAGTGTAGAACCTTACTTTTTTCACCATTGAATTTCATTTTGTTAGATAGCGCCCAGTGTTCGAGTCTGTCCATATCCTTCTGTATCTTAAGCCTATCTTCTGGAGTATTGGCTATTCCTGCCAGCTTGGTGTCGTCTGCAAATTTGATGAGTTCCCCATCTATTGCCTCATCACTGACCAGTTGCAGCTGCAGGCCTTCCCCACCTGAAGCCTCAGGGCTGTCCTGCTACGGCTCTGTTTGAGCCAAATCCCTCTCAAGATGGCTGCTTGGAGCCACTGACCAACTCCCCTCCAGCCATGCCCGGAACTGCTTCGTCCTCCTCCGAGCTGCCCTCTTGGCAGGGATCTGGGGAAGCGTCCGAGGGAAGTCATCACACATGTATGGCCTGCTCGCAGTTTGCCATCGCTGGCTGGCCCTCCAATTCACAGAATATCATAGTAGTACCTCATCGTTAATTGGTTCTGGGAGGCGTGGTGAGTACCAAAAACAGTAACAAACCAATTTTTCCTATAAGGAATAATATAGAGTAGTGGCCAAAATCGTGGAAACCTTTTCGAAAAAGTACGGTAGAAAAATGCCGCCTTTGGTTAAGTTTCCAGCCATTTTTCCTACTTCCTTTATAACTGTAGCCTTCTTCACTTAATACTATTTTACGTCGCTTTCTGGGCAACCAGTCGGCTCTTTGCACCGTTACTTTAATTTTATTAACGTTTTGCAAACTCACTAAATGAAAGAACACAAAAAAACCCCCAACCCAACTTGATGGGGATCACGTCATAACACACTGACAAATGACCTCTTTTCAGCTTCAATACATGACATCAATCACTGGATACTACTGTGATCTGATTGGCTCATTGCCAAAACAAGATGACACCCGATTGGCTCTCTAAACGCTCGTGCTCATTGGCTACAATCAGATGAAGGAAAGCTACCTGAGATCAACCTGAGCAAGTTGTGCTTCCTTTTTTCTGGTGATTTGGCTGTAACTTTTCATAGAATACAGTACAGATAATTGAACAAACTTTGTTGCACTACGTTCTCCATTAAATTATCTTTCCATTGATATATAATTTTATGGTACTCCTCCCCCCCCCAAAAAAGTGGCGTTATTAGACACCAAACTTCAAAAATACACTTTCCCCAAAAGGTTTCCGCAATTTTGGCCACTACTGTGGTGAGTCGCAAGGAAGCCAACACCGACCAGTTGTAGCTTATGCACTGAGTACCAAACAATGATAAGAGACGCGGTGGCTCAGTGGGTTAGGACGCTGAGCTTGTCAATCAGAAGGTCGGCAGTTTGGCGGGTTGAATCCCGAGTGCCGCGTAACAGTGAGCGCCTGTTACTCGTCCCAGCTCCTGCCAACCTAGCAGTTCGAAAGCACGTAAAAAAAATGCAAGTAGAAAAATAGGGACCACTACGGTGGGAAGGTAACAGCGTTCCGTGTACCTTTGGCATCTAGTCATGCCGGCCACATGACCACGGAGACGTCCTCGGACAAGCGCTGGCTCTTCGGCTTTGAAACGGAGATGAGCACCGGCCCCTAGAGTCAGAAACGACTAGCACGCGTGTGCGGGGGAACCTTTACCTTTACCAAACAATGAGTCCGGAACAAAATTTTCGCCTCAAAAACGTGTTGAGTGCTAAATTCGATGAGTTTCAAAGCAGCTGAGGAATGCCAAGGCACCACTTTTATTTGGAATCCAGATTGTTTTTTTTATTGACTTAACAATGTTTGCAGACCATCTCCACTTATAAGGCCAGGATGGGAAGCAGTAAGCCAGCAAAAACAACCACCCAGAATTCAGGCAGTCCTCGACTTACGACCGCAGTTGAGCCCAACCTTTCCACTGCTAAGCAAAGCAGTCGCTAAAGTGAGTTTTGCACCGTTTTAGGACCTTTCCTGCCACGGTTGTTAAGTGAATCACTCCAGTGGCTAGGTTAGTAACGGGATTGTTAAGCGAATCTGGCATCCCCCCCGTTGACTTTTGCTTGTCAGAAGGTGGCCAAAGCGGATCACCTGACTCCAGCACACGGCGACCGTCATAAATGTGAGTCAGCTGCCAAGCGTCTGGATTTTGATGACGGGACCCAGCGGTGGTAAATGTGAAAAACGGTCGTAAAGTCACTTCTTTCAGTCCCGTTGTAAAACAGTTGCAAGTCCAGCACTACCGGTATATTGTCCAAGCCCAGAACGTCGCTTTGATTCAGCAACCAGGTTAATTAAGCACATTGTGTGAATCCTGCAAAAAACCCAGCATCAAAAAAAAGCAGACCTCTTTGGTTTTGTTCCATTTCCCTTCCTGGCTGAGGTTATCCATCCATTCCTTGCACAAGGGTGTTCCAAGTGCATTTACTTGGAAAAAAAACCACTTGCAAATACTTGCAAAAAAACAACAACAATAAACCAGAATTAACTGCAAAGGAGGCTGCCAGTCGAAAGAATCTGGAAACCATTCAAGTCTGGAGCGAAAAGACAAGCCATGTTTATGATCTCCCACCGCTGCGGGCTCAGTGCTTTGTCCCTCTCCTGCATGTATCTTGCACGGAGCTGTCGATGGGGCAAGTACACATGGTTTCCTACACCCCTCCTACATGCCGCCAAGGGCGATTCCTGGAATACAGGGCGTCCTCGACTAACGGTTCCAATTCAGCCCGAATTTTCCACTGCTGGGCAAGACCGCCGCTGTGCCCCATTTTACGACTTTCCTTGCCGCAGTTGCTAAGTGAATCGCTGCAGGTGTTGAGGTAGTAACATGGCTGTTAAAAGGAACCTGGCTTCTCCGCTGACTTGGCTTCTCGGAAGGTCGCTGAAGGGGATCATAGGGGCAAAAGTCACTTATCGTCTGTCTCAGAAATTTTGGGCTCCCTTGTGGTCGTTAAGTCAAATACTCCTTTCGAATAATCTATTAGTATTTGAACTATTTAAAAAGAAATAAATGAAAGGGGGGGACGACCACCAAGAACTCTTAGTCAAGGCTGTTTGGAAAGAACTAGCCTGCCCCCTACAGGCCGTGGATGAAAAGAGTTGAGATCAACCTTGGCTCTTTTATGACTCGTGGACTTCAACTCCCAGAATTCCTGAGCCAGCACGGCTCAACTTGGAAACCTCTCCCTTTCCCCTCAGCGTGGCTGCCTCAGGAATTCTGGGAGTTGAAGTCCACGAGTCATAAAAGAGCCAAGGTTGCCTACAGCCAACGTTCTTTCAAAATACAAACTGGTTTAAATATCAAACTTAAACCCTCCGCTCTGATGAAGCAGTCAAGGCACTTGGTTACAGGAAGTCCTTGACTTACAACCATCTAGCATCCGTCCGTCTATTCTAATCTAATTCTATTCTATTCTATTCTAATTCTATTCTATTCCACATTTTCTATTCTATTCTATTCCACATTTTCTATTCTATTCTGTTATTCCACATTTTCTATTCTATTCTATTTCTATTCTATTCTAAGATTTAAGATTTAAGATTTATTGAGATTTTTATACCGCCCTTCTCCCAAAGGGACTCAGGGCGGTTCACAGGGCATAAATATAAACAACAATACAAACATTAAAAGATAATTAAATTAATGCCCAAGTTAAAACCAGAATAATAAAACAAACCTATAAAAAACCCAAGTACCCCCATCAGGCCAGACCCGCTAGTTCAAATAAATGGGTCTTCAACCCGCGACGGAAGGATCAGAGGTCTGATGCCATCCGGAGCTCAACCGGCAGTTGATTCCATAACGCCGGAGCACCCACAGAGAAGGCCCTCCCCCTGGGGGCCACCAGTCGACATTCCCTGACCGGAGGCACCCTGAGGAGGCCCTCTCTGTGGGCGCGCACAGGGCGGAGGGGAGTCGACGCCGGCAGCAGGTGGTCCTCGAGGTATCGCGGACCCATGCCATGTAGGGACTTAAAGATCATAACCAAAACCTTGAACCTTACCCGGAAGACAACTGGTAACCAATGCAGCTCACGGAGCAAAGGTGTAACATGGGAGTACCGGGAAACTCCCAAGACAACTCTCGCGGCCGCATTCTGTACCAGTTGGAGCCTCCGAGTAGTCTTCAAGGGAAGTCCCATGTAGAGAGCGTTACAGTAGTCTAGGCGAGAGGTCACGAGCGCATGAGTGACCGTACACAAGGCCTCCCGGTCCAGATAGGGCCGCAACTGGCGCACCAGGCGAACCTGGGCAAAAGCCCCCCTAGTCACGGCCACTATGTGATCTTCCAAAGTGAGTTGTGAATCTAGGAGGACTCCCAAGTTGCGAGCCCTATCCACAGGGGGTAAAAGCTCACCCCCCATAGAAAGAGGTGGAACATCCCAGGTGTCTCGGGAAGCCGGAATGTACAGCCACTCAGTCTTGTCAGGGTTGAGTTGAAGTCTGTTCCTCCCCATCCAGACCCGAACCGCCTCCAGGCAACGGGACATCACAGCGAGGGCATCACTGGGGTGGTTTGGGGTCGAAATAAAAAGTTGGGTATCATCAGCATATTGATGATAACCAACTCCAAAACCATGAATGATCTCACCCAGCGGTTTCATATAGATGTTGAACAGGAGAGGCGAGAGGACCGACCCCTGAGGAACTCCACAAGCGAGAGTCCTAGGGGTCGACCTCTGCCCCCCTGCCAACACCGACTGCGAGCGTCCCAGGAGATAGGAGGAGAACCACTGAAAAACCGTGCCTCCCACTCCCAATCCCCTGAGACGCCGCAGCAGGATACCATGGTCGATGGTATCGAAAGCCGCCGAGAGGTCTAATAGGACTAGGACAGAGGAATACCCCCTATCCCGAGCCCTCCAGAGATCATTCACCAGAGCGACCAATGCCGTCTCCGTGCTGTGCCCGGGCCTGAAACCCGATTGGTAAGGGTCCAGATAATCCGCTTCATCCAGGACCAGAGGGAGCTGATGCGCCACCACACTCTCAACAACCTTCGCAAGAAAGCGAAGGTTGGAGACTGGACGAAAGTTGTTCAATACAGCTGGGTCCAAGGCAGGCTTCTTGAGGAGAGGTCTCACCACCGCCTCCTTCAAGATGGTGGGGAAACAACCCTCACTCAAAGAAGCAGATATAACCGCCTGGAGCCAGCCTCGTGTCCTCTCCCTAGCTGCATAAACCAGCCAAGAAGGGCACGGGTCCAATAAACATGTGGTGGAACTCAGCTTCCCCATAATCCTGTCCACTTCATCAGGGGTCACAGAATCAAACTCCTCCCAGATAACATTGACAAGACCGCCCGTGTCCTGATCGTCAGACTCTGCCCAGCTGGAGTCCAGACCGGTCCGAATCCGAGCGATTTTATCCGACAGATGTTGACCAAACTCCTCGGCACGACCCTGCAAGGGATCCTCCCTCACCTCCTGATTAAGAAGGGAGCGAGTCACCCTAAACAGGGCGGCCGGGCGATTATCTGCGGACGCGATGAGGGTGGAGAAGTAATTACACCTCGCCTCCCTCATCGCAGCGAGATAAGACCTAATGTAGGTTCTTAACCGCAATCGGTCGGGTTCAGATCGGCTGGACCTCCAGCAGCTCTCTAGGCCCCGTTTCCGACGCTTCATCTCCCGGAGCTCCGCGGAGAACCATGGAGCTCGCTGGGATCTGCGCCGGGTCAGGGGCCGCAAGGGTACAACCCGGTCGAGTGCCTCAGTGGCTGCCCTTTCCCAGGCTTCCACTAAGGCATCCGCCGAGCTGTGAGCAGTGGAGGCAGGTGGGGACCCCAGCGCCGCTTGGAATCTCTCAGGATCCATTAGGCGTCTGGGGCGGTACCATCTAATTGGCTCCGTACCTCCACGGCGGGGGGTGGCAAAATGGAAGACCAGCCGCAGGAGGTGATGATCGGTCCATGACAGGGGCATAATAAATGGAAAGCCCCCACCAAGATCATCCAACCACCGTCCAGATAAGAAAATCAGGTCAAGGGTGTGGCCTCCCTCATGAGTTGGCTCAGAAATTACCTGCGTCAGGTCCATGGCCGTCATGGAAGCCATGAACTCCCGAGCAAGCTCAGATGAACCTCCCAGGGATGGTAGGTTGACGTCTCCCAAAACTATAAGTTTGGGGAACTCAACCACCAACCCTGAGAGGACATCGAGCAGCTCGGGCAGGGCTGCCGCTACGCGACTAGGCGAAATGTACACGAGCAGCAAGCCCAACTGCGACCCAGAGCCAAATCTCATGAAGAGAGACTCACACCCGACTATCTGAGGAACGGTGGTCTCCCGCGGACATAAGGTCTCCCTAACGATCACCGCCACACCCCCACCCCTACCCTGAGCTCGAGGCTGGTGTAGCACCCGGAAGCCTGGTGGGCAAAGATCAACCAAAGGGACCCCACCCTCTGGGCCCAACCAAGTCTCCGTGATGCAAGCCAGGTCCGCATGCTCACCCTCAACTAAATCCCTAATAAGGGGAGCCTTGTTGACCACGGACCTGGCATTCAAGTACACCAGCCGGAGCTCAGGAGGCTGCACATCATCGCTCCCGGAACCTCGGGAAAGAAGCAGAGGGTCGGAGCGCCCCACCGCTTGCAAATAGCGGAGACGGCGCTCCCGGTAACGATATGGCCCCCTGTCTATCCGCCTGCTGCCATTCCCCGTCGTGGGAATTGGTAATCCCACGACCCGCTCATGAGCCCCGGAGACAACGACCCCTCGTTCTCCCCCCGCGCGGTCAGACCCAAGTCTGGCCTGAACTATGGTTGATTGGCCGCCCCCCAAAGCCAGACAACCCTTATCTCCCACCCCCCTCCCCAACCCCGTAAAAAATTTTGATAAAAACAAAATCAGGGGCCTCTTATTACATTTATGTTGACGGCCCCTACCCCTGCCCAGCCATCTAACCATTATTCTATTCTGTTCTGTTCTATTCTCCATTCTATTTTCTATTCCATTCCATTCCAGACACTTCCTTGTTGGCTACAGTATTTTCTGTGGTCAATTTATGGCACACTGGTCAAGAAAATAAGGGCCACCCTTATTTTGGGTAGGAGAAAACTGAAAGTTCACTGTAGCATTGTAAACAAAATTGTGAACCCACGGTTCTTTTTTTTCTTTCTTTCCTTTTCTCTCCTCTCTCGCTTCCCAATTCTTTGCCCTGGCTTGTTACCTGAAGACCAAGGTCCGTCGCAATCAAGGGACAAGGACGGCTCTTTGTAAGAAAACAGATTTAATATTGTAGGTGGGTTTCCACATTCTGCACATCTTGACGCCGTTGCGAAAAGGCAAGCCAGCCCTTCGAGAGTCCATACAAAATAAGAACCACCCTTAAAATAATTCTGAGAGGAGCACGAACTTGTCTATTACGTGACAGCTGCAGCCGTTTCCAAGTCCCCGAAATAAACGTGGCTCAACACAAGCGAGAGCAAACGCACAGCTTTTTAACGTTTGAGATCTGCGCACTGCACACAGTTTCACACTGCACAGAAGCGTTCCAACCCACTAACTTACTTTGTTACCTCTGAGAACAAAACAAAAAAACCAACCCGCTCCATTTGTTCTTCTCGGCAAAGAACCGGTGACGTCGTTCGCGATCCCTTTCTTTCGGCTGTTAAGAAGCCGTTGGTTTTGCCAATGAAATCAACGCGTCACCTAGAATGTTCCGCCTTAGCTAGGAATCCCCCCGTTGAAGCCCGGGGTCCCGACTCTTTTAAGATATTCAGGATGTCTCCAAAAGCTCAAGGAGAGCCCCCACCGCTCCGAAATATCCCTGTTTTAAAATTAAAACAACAGAAAGTAAATGATTAAATGCATCGTTTTAAAAAAAATGCTACATTTCGTGCTGTCTTCTCCCAACAAAAATCACCCTTGTAGCGGGGAAATGGACGGCATTAAAAATTTAATAAATAATAAAACGACGATAATGGTAATAACTCTTCTCCCCTCTTTATCACTGAGAACCCTCACTAAACTGCAAAACTTTCAGGAGACAGTTAAAGGATATAAATCTATCTCTCCTATCTATCTATCTATCTATCTATCTATCTATCTATCTATCTGTGTGTCTATCTATCTTCTGTCCATCTATCTGTCCATCTGTCTGTCCATCCTGTCTGTCTGTCTGTCTGTCTGTCTATCTATCATCTATCTATCTATCTATCTATCTATCTATCTATCTATCTATCTATCTGTCTATCTATCTGTGTGTCTATCTATCTTCTGTCCATCTATCTGTCCATCTGTCTGTCCATCCTGTCTGTCTGTCTGTCTGTCTATCTATCTATCATCTATCTATCTATCTATCTATCTATCTATCTATCTATCTATCTATCTATCTGTCTATCTATCTGTGTGTCTATCTATCTTCTGTCCATCTATCTGTCCATCTGTCTGTCCATCCTGTCTGTCTGTCTGTCTGTCTTTCTACCTACCTACCTACCTATCTATCTATCTATCTATATTTCTATCCTTTCTCTCTGTATCTGTCTGTCTACGGTATCTATCTATCTATCTATCTATCTCTATCATCTATCATATCTATCACTTTATCATCTATCTATCATCTCTTTATCATCTTATTTCTATATCATCTCTATCATCTCATCTCTATCTCTTATCTCTCTACATATATATATCATCTCTATCATCTCTTATATCTCTATCATCCATCTATATCTATAATCTATATCATCTATCATCTACAACTATCTATCCGTATCATCTCTTCTATCATCTATATATATAATCTATATCATCTATCTTATCATCTCTATCATCTTACATCTATCATCTATCACTTATATCAATCTCTATCATCTATCATCTCTCTATCTGTATCTATATCTATCATCTATCTCTATCTCTATCTCTATGTCTGTCTATCTATCTGTATCTATGTGCCTATCATCTCTATCTACCTCTATCTATCTGTCTGTCTGTCTGTCTATCTTATCTATTTCACACCTTTTTTATTTTTCCATAAACAACTCAAGGAGGCAAACACCCCCAAAGTGTCTTCCTCCTCCAAATTTCCCCACAACTCTGTCAGGCAGGTTGGGCTAAGAGAGACAGACTGGCCAAAGCTCACCCAGACACCTTTTCAGACCTAAGGCGGGACTAGAACTCACCATCTCCTGGTGACTAGCCAAAATCACCCAAATTCATGCCTAAGGCAGAACTAGAATTCACCGTCTCCTGGTGATTGGCCCTGGCACCCGATTCACCATGCGTGCCTAAAGTCGGACTAGAACTCACCGTCTCCTGGTGATTGGTCCAGTCGCCCAAGTCACCATTCGTGCCGAAGGTGGGAGGAGAACTCACTGTCTCCTGGTGACTGGCCCAGTCACTCAGCCAGCTTTCCCCCGCTTAAGTCGCAACTAGAACTCACAATCTCCCAGTTTCTCGCCTGATGCCTTAACCACTAGATCACACTGGCCCTCTTAGTACAAGAACTAGGATGCAAGTTTTAAGTTTACTGCCTTGTCCGAGTCGTATCGTTAAAACAAAAACTGGGGGGGGGGGGAAAACAAAACCCAGGCCTTTTTTTAAGGGAAAAGGAAGAAAAATAAGTTGTGTGTGTGTGTGTGTGTGTGTGTGTGTGTGTGTGAGAGAGAGAGAGAGAGAGAGAGAGAGAGAGAGAGAGACTTTACCTCATGTTCCAGGAAAAGAGCCTTCAGTTGTCCCTTTGACCAGTAATCCAAAGCGTAGGCCAGAAACTTCATGGAGATGGTGTTGATTCGCAAGAAATTCCCCACAAAAACCACTTTATTAATGTTCTGCGGGGGAAAAAAAGGGGGGGGAAATAGCATGCGGATGCTGTTGAAGAATAAATTAGGGACCGGCTGTTCATTTAGGTAAAAAAATAAGAAAAAATAAGAAAGAGGACAAGCCGCAGCAGGATTGGATGGATTCGATTACCACCGCTGGAAGAGCTGAAGCACCGGCGGGAGGTCAGAGGTGCACGGAAACGGTGACGGGACGGAGACGACGGGCTCGGGTTCTTTCATAGCCCTGTACAATGCTGCTTGACATGGTTGCAACAAGGCAGCACTGTAAAGAAGCTGGAAGCGCCCAGCTTGACGCCAACGCTGCAAACGGGCGCCGGGACTTCCTGCTGTCCAGGTAGACCTCAACCTGTGAGAAGCAATTGGGACCGGACGTTCCGTCTCTTAAGGGACGTGATCGTAAAACGAGAGAAGCGCCGGTCGGGAAGGGGATTCCAAAGACCGGCCGTGACCCCCGTTCAGCACCATCGCCACTTCAAAAGAGGGGATGGCCATGAAGTCGAGGACTGCTTAGTACTTACCGTGTCCTCAGCTTGGCATGATCAGCCACGTCCCCTTCTGGATCGAAAGATTTATTTTATTTTTATTTTATTTGAATTCCATTTATATCCCGCCCTTCTCCAAAGACTCAGGGCGGCTTACAAGCTTAGCAGTAGCCTTCATTCTATGTATATGCCTGCTTATTAGGGCTTTCACACACACACACCCCAAGCGGCATTATTACGATGAGCCTTGGTGGAGCAGTGGGCTAATGCCTCCTTAAGTAACACCAGCTGCCTGCAATTAGTGCAGGTTCGAGTCCCACCAGGCTCAAGGTTGACTCAGCCTTCCATCCTTCCCAGGTAGGTAAAATGAGGACCCAGATCGTTGGGGGCAATTAAGCTGACTTTGTAATAATGCCGCTTGGGGTGTGTGTGAAAGCCCTAATAAGCAGGCATATACATAGAATGAAGGCTACTGCTAAGCTTGTAAGCCGCCCTGAGTCTTCGGAGAAGGGCGGGATATAAATGGAATTAAAATAAATAAATAAAATAAAAAATTACAAAGTCAGCTTAATTGCTGAAAAAGTAAAAGATAAAAGATGCCATTTACTTTTTTAAAAATAAAAAACAAACAAAACAGATGTGAACCTACATCCCCACCTGTCTGTCGCCAAGCCAACTCAGGGGAAAAAAAACCATGGGGGTACAGGTACTCACGACCATGATTACACTAAGCTCAGAGAGCACCTAGGACCCCACACTCCTCTTCCTCATCCTCTCTACAAACCCCACTTCCTTCCCGCACTGATGATGTTCCCTAGTTGGGCAAGGAAACGTCTGCAAGGAAAGCACCCAGCTCAGAGAGTGTCAAGGACCCCCAGTCCTCCTCAACCTCCTCCTCTTGGCAAACCCCACTTCCTTCTAGTACTGATGATGTTACCTAGTTGGGTAATGAAGTCTGCAAAAAAAAAACAACCAAGCTTGGAGAGCACCAAGGCCCCCACAGTCCTCCTCCTCCCAAACCCCACTGCCTTCTTCCTCCCTTCTAGCACTGATGATGTTACCTAGTTGGGTCATGAAACGTCTGCAAGAAAATAAGCTCAGAGTGCACCTAGGGCCCCACAATCCTCTTCCTCCTCCACTCTACAAAGCCCACTCCCCTCCAGCACTGATGATGTTCCCTAGTTGGGTGATGAAACGTCTGCAAGAAAAGCAGCCAGCTCAGAGAGCACCAAGGACCCCACGATCCTCCTCCTCCTCCTTCCTTCTAGCATTGATGATGTTCCCTAGTTGGGCCATGAAACGTCTGCAAGAAAATAAGCTCAGAGAGCACCAAGGACCCCACAGTCCTCCTCCATTCTAGCACTGATGATGTTACCTAGTTGGGTCATGAAACGTCTGCAAGAAAACCACGAAATTCAGAGAGCACCAAGGACCTCATGGTCCTCCTCCTCCTCTTCCTCCTCCTCCTCAAACCCCACTCCCTTCTCACACTGATGATGTTACCTAGTTGGGTCATGAAACGTCTGCAAGAAAACCACGAAATTCAGAGAGCACCAAGGACCTCATGGTCCTCCTCCTCCTCTTCCTCCTCCTCCTCAAACCCCACTCCCTTCTCACACTGATGATGTTACCTAGTTGGGTCATGAAACGTCTGCAAGAAAACCACGAAATTCAGAGAGCACCAAGGACCTCATGGTCCTCCTCCTCCTCTTCCTCCTCCTCCTCAAACCCCACTCCCTTCTCACACTGATGATGTTACCTAGTTGGGCCATGAAACGTCTGCAAGAAAATAAGCTCAGAGAGCACCTAGGACCCTACAGTCCTCTTCCTCCATCTCCTCCTCTTCCTCCTCCTCTCTACAAACCCCACTGCCTTCCAGCACTGATGACGTTCCCTAGCTGGGCGAGGAAACGTCTGCAAGAAAAGCAGGCAGCTCAGAGGGAGCACCAAGGACCCCACAGCTCACCCCTGAGCTACAAATCTCCTGTACCTCATTCAGGGCGCACATCCGCGCGATGGAGCCAATGTTGTTGGTGATGGTGATCAAGGCTGCCCGGGCCAGGTCATCTTTGCTAGCTGCGTCTCGTTTCTCTTTGCTCATCATGTTTCCAAAGCTGGATGGGAAGAGGGAGCACAGGGGCTTTTGAGGAGAAGAGTTGAGCCATGTCCAACACACTCACACACACACACACACATAAACACAGCCGGACCGTCAAAGCACGGAGGGAACTGCAGGGCAGGGCTTTTCAACCGGTGGTACGGGTACCACCTGGGGTACATTGGCACCTGGCAGGTGGTACGCGACCCTCCTAAAAAAGTGGTAGCGGGGGAGGGGAACGAGCTGAACCGGTGGCAGCACCGCACAAGCCTGAGCGAGAGACGGCTGGAGCTGCAGGGCTGTCGGGGCTCAGCGGAAGTGCCAGAATTAGTGCTTCTTCAGGGCTGTCAGGGCTCAGCGGAAGCGCCAGGATCAGCGCCAGGATCCAGCTGGAGCTCAGCGCTGATCCTGGCGCTTTTGCCGAGCCCAGAAGAAGCGCCGATCAGCTGGAATGTTGCAGCATCTCTAGGGTCTTGTGATTTACATTCAGATGCTGGGCAACTGGTTCATATTTAGGACGGTCACAGTGTCCCAGGGTCATGTGAAGTGACCAAAACCTGCTGCAACCACCCAGCAGACGGGGGGGGGGGAAATAAAAACCAAACACCCCCCCACCCCCGCTGCCAATCCTCAACAGAAATGCTCACAACCATGAAAACCTCGGACAGGAGGAAGAGCGCCGCCGGGCGGGCAGGCAGGTGTCTTGCTCGGCCGTGGCTTGGGGGGCACTTTTTTCAGTGCCATTGTAACTTTGAACAGTCACCAAGAGAACTGTTGTAAGTCGAGGACTACCCGTACTTCATCACTTCCCCCCCCCTCTTTTTTTGGTCATCACATTTTTGACCCCTTGCTAGGCGACTGGTGGTACTCGGATGTTGCCATATCCTAAAAGTTTTGGGGTTTTTTGCCACGCCTCCTGGAAGATGGCCGCTCGCAGCTGATCGCGGAGATCAAAGGATGCGAGTTTGGCATGGAGCCCTGCAGGGGGCTGCTGTTCCCTAGCCCGGATGGGTGACAGGACCCTCCGAGGCTTCGGTGGAGCCCATAATGAGCGCCAGCAATAACAACGGGGCGGTATTGAAAAGGACGGCGAAGCGGCAAGGAGGCAAGGCTCCCGGACTCGAAGGGGCCAAGCGGAACGGCTCGATCAGGCTGACGGTCGAATTACAACGGCCGACAGCAACCGGCGGCACCCCACGGCAGCCTGTAAAGCGGCCGATGATGGTCGGGCTGCAACGTGCAGTTTGCAGCCTTTTCTGGCTCGCTCAGACCGGCAGAGAGCACATACTAGCCGGCAGCTGCCGGTGGGATCTTGCGGCGGCCTCCGAATCAGCTGTTAAGCGGCCTGCTTGGATGCAAGTAACCGGCGGCAGCCCGCGGCAGCCTGTAAAGCGGCCGATGATGGGCGGGCTGCAACGTGCAGTTTGCAGCCTTTTCTGGCTCGTTCAGACCGGCAGAGAGCATATACTAGCCAGCAGCTGCCGGTGGGATCTTGCGGCGGCCTCCAAATCAGCTGTTAAGCGGCCTGCTTGGATGCGCGGCATGTGGAAGCCTGCAACGGACCTACAACGACCTGATCGATCTCCCTTCGACAGACAAACGGTCCGGTCCTGCAGCCACCTGCGGAGGAGCTGTAACGACCTGGGGCTGCCTAGAAAGGTAGCCCGGACGGCGAGGCTCCAGAATTGGTGGCTGCTGCCCCCCATCTGCCCATCTATAAGATCTTCGCGCTCCCCCCCCACGACAGAGATCTGTGGGATGATGGCCACCGTCTGTAGGCTAGAGCGCCATTTAAAACCCTCCTGTATCTGGTCTGGAGGGCGGAATTCACCAGGGACCACCTGAAGCTTTATTTGGAGGTGGGATGTGCCGAAAGGCCCCCGAGATAGCAGTTATCCTCTCGGGATCATACTTTAAATCCAGATAATCCCTCCTTCATTTTTCCACCGGAGACTGACTACAGCCCCTCGGTCGCGATGACATCTTAGGCATGGAGATAGATGAACTACCACCGCTCATCACCGGAGCTACGAAATTATCCACCAACAGACTATGCTAGCATTCACCGGACTCTCTCTCCTCCTGCGACCTACCCAGGGCTGGATGGTGGCCCCCTGAGATCCTGATCACTGTGAGAGGGTGACCATGTTCTCAGGAGCCACTACTTCAGCTCTGTGGTCTTGATATGCAGTTGCTCCAACCAGCTCGTCCTTTACTCCTATTTCCACCTCTGATGGCTTACACCAGAAGTGAGCTACTTGCCCTGAGAGCTTCCCCCCTCTCTCAGAGATGGCCATCAGACCTACGCCGCCGGTTCCTTAATGACGGGTCCTGGGACCCCGAGAGGTGGCATGGCGCCAAGAAGAGGCTCTTGGGTTTTCTTTTAAAATTTTTTGAAGGGTTAGGGAGGGGGGAGGGTCAGGCCCAGCAGAATGAGGGGAAGATCCTACCGGACCTGTCTCAGCCTAGGTTGGCCAATGGTCGCGGCAATATGAGGGCCGAAGAGAGTCTTGTAAACCAGGGGGATGGGACAGGGATACCGATCCCCACAGTAATTGGGAATGGCAGCAGATGGAGGAGCAGAGGGCCATATAGTATTCTGAGATCACGCCCACGCTATCTTCTTGCTGTGGCGCGCTCTGACCCTCTGGCTCTCGCCTGCTGCCCTGGGGAAGAGGGAGGACTGACTCCTGAGCTCAGGCTGATCTATTTTAATGCCAGGTCTGTTGTGAATAAAGCTCCCCTCATCCATGACTTGATCGAGGAGGAAGACGCAGACCTGGCATGCATCACGGAAACCTGGCTGGGCCCAGAGGGAGGGGTCCCTCTGACTGATTTATCCCCTCCAGGTTTCCGTGTGCTACATCAACCTCGAGCTCAGGGTAGGGGAGGTGGCGTGGCGGTCGTTATCAGAGAGACCCTCCATCCACGGGAGGCCACTGCCCCTCAGATAGACGGATGTGAATCCCTCCTCTTAAGATGGGGTCCTGGTGGTCAGTTGGGCCTACTTCTGGTATACCTCTCTCCAAGCTGCACAGCAACGGTTCTACCCAAGCTACCTGACGCCATCTCAGGATTGGCGGTCGAATTTCCAAAACTTATGGTACTGGGAGACTTTAATCTACCTTCCCTGGGCAGTGCATCAGAAGTGGCCCGAGAGTTCATGGCCTCCATGACGGCCATGGACCTGACTCAAATTACTCAGGACCCAACTCACGAGGGAGGAAACATGCCGGATCTTATTTTTGTCTCTGGGCAGTGGCTAAATGAACTGGGTGGGGTTACTCCAACATCACAACCCCTTTCATGGACAGACCACTACCTCCTGCGGTTGGGCCTCCGTCACGTCACCCCCCGATGTCAGGAGACGGAACCGACCAGGTGGTTCCGCCCCAGGCGCCTGATGGACCCAGATAAATTCCAGATGGTGCTTGGACCGATTCCCACCTCCCTCTCCCACAACCCGGTCGAGTCCTTAGTTAATGCCTGGCAACAGGCTGCTTCGGAGGCGCTCGACCGCATTGTCCCTTTGCGGCCTCTGACCCGGCGCAAGTCCCGACTCGCTCCTTGGTTCTCCAAGGACCTGCGGGAGATGAAGCGCCAGAGAAGGGGCCTAGAGAGCATTTGGAGAGCCAGTCGGTCTGAGTCTGACCGAACACAGTTAAGATCCTTTTCTAGATCCTATCTTGTGGCAATGAGGGTGGCAAAGCGCGCCTACTTCACCACCCTCATTGCGTCCGCAGATAATCGCCCGGCCGCCCTATTTAGAGTGGTCCGCTCCCTTTTAAGTCAAGAGACGGGAGAGGACCCCCTACATAGACGGGCTGAGGAATTTAGTAAATATCTGGTGGACAAAATTGCTCAGATTCGGGCTGGTCTGGACTCTGACTGGGCAGTATCTAACGAGAGGAAAACGATGAAGTTGGCCGAGTACATTTGGGAAGAGTTCGATCCTGTGGCTCCGGATGAAGTGGACAAGATCATGGGGAAACTAAGTGCCGCCACATGTTTGTTGGACCCGTGTCCCTCCTGGCTAGTCTATGCATCTCGGGAGGTTACACGAGGCTGGCTCCTAGCAGTTATCAATGCCTCACTGAGTGAAGGGTACTTCCCTGCTGCCTTGAAAGAGGCGGTGGTAAGGCCCCTCCTCAAGAAACCGGCACTGGACCCAGCTGTTTTAAACAACTTCCGTCCTGTCTCCAACCTTCGCTTCCTTGCGAAGGTCGTTGAGAGCGTGGTGGCACGACAGCTCCCTTTGAACCTGGAGGAAGCTGAATATCTAGATCCGTACCAATCGGGTTTCAGACCAGGGCACAGCACGGAGACGGCATTGGTCGCGCTGGTGAATGATCTCTGGCGGGCCCGAGATAGAGGTTATTCCTCTGTCCTGGTCCTATTAGATCTATCAGCGGCTTTTGATACCATCGACCATGGTATCTTACTGCGTCATCTTGAGGGGCTGGGAGTGGGAGGCACCGTTCTTCGGTGGTTCTCCTCCTACCTCTCGGACTGTTCGCAGACGGTGTTGGCAGGAGGGCAGAGGTCAAGCCCTAGGCCTCTTAATTGTGGAGTGCCTCAGGGTTCGGTGCTCTCGCCCCTCCTGTTCAACATCTATATGAAGCCGCTGGGAGAGATCATCCGTAGCTTCGGGGTGAAATATCATCAATATGCTGATGATACCCAGCTATTCATCTCCACCCCGAACCAACCCAGTGATGCCCTTGATGTGATGTCCCGTTGTCTGGAAGCGGTACAGATTTGGATGGGAGAAAACAGGCTTCGACTCAACCCGGCCAAGACTGAGTGGCTGTACATACCGTCATCTCGTTTAGTCCAAGAGGTTCCATCTCTGACTATAGGAGAGATGTTACCTCCCATTGATAGAGCACGCAATCTGGGCGTCCTCCTAGATTCACGACTCAGTTTTGAAGATCACATTGGAGCCGTGGCTAGGGGGGCATTTGCACAGATTCGTCTTATATACCAATTGCGCCCCTTTTTGGACCGAGATGCCCTACGTACAGTCACCCACGCACTCGTTACCTCCCGTATTGATTACTGTAATGCTCTCTACATGGGGCTGCCCTTGAAGACCACCCGGAGGCTTCAGCTGGTGCAGAATGCAGCTGCACGGGTTGTGATGGGAGCTCCCCGATACTCCCATATTACACCCCTCCTGCGTGAGCTGCATTGGCTACCAGTTGCCCTCCGGGTGAGATTTAAGGTGCTGGTACTTACCTTTAAAGCCCTACATGGCTTAGGTCCGGGATACTTGCAGGACCATCTGCAAGTATCAAATTCCCATCGTCCAGTACGCTCACACAGAGAAGGCCTCCTCAGGGTACCGTCAGCTAGGCAATGTCGGCTGGCGACCCCCAGGGGGAGGGCCTTCTCTGTGGGAGCGCCAACCCTATGGAATCAGCTCCCCCCTGAGCTTCGGATGGCCCAAGATCTCCAGTCCTTTCGCCGCGGCCTCAAAACACACCTGTTCCACCAGGCTGACCTAGACTGACAGGCATTTTAATTAATTTAAAGTTGGACCATAAGAAAGGCTGAGCGCCAAAGAATTGAGGCCTTTGAACTATGGTGCTGGAGAAGACTCCTGCGAGTCCCTTGGACCGCAAGGCGATCAAACCGGTCAGTCCTAGAGGAGATCAATCCTGACTGCTCTTTAGAAGGCCAGATCCTGAAGCTAAAACTCAAATACTTTGGCCACCTAATGAGAAGGAAGGACTCACTGGAGAAGAGCCTAATGCTGGGAAAGATCGAGGGCAATAGAAGAAGGGGACGACAGAGAATGAGGTGGCTGGATGGAGTCACTGAAGCAGTAGGCGTGAGCTTAAATGGACTCCAGAAGATGGTAGAAGACAGGAAGGCCTGGAGGAATGTTGTCCATAGGGTTGCGATGGGTCGGACACGACTTCGCAGCTAACAACAACAACAACAAATTCTCTAATTTTTTATTGCACTGATGTTCTCAATTTCATTTTATCTTGATTTATGTACTTATTATATGTTTTGTTGTTAGCCGCCCTGAGTCCTTCGGGAGATAGGGCGGGATATAAATCCCATCAATAAATAAATAAATAAATAAATAAAAGCCTTGGACTAAGCTACCAACACAACACTGACTTTTGAGGACTCCAGACCAGGGGGTCTTCAAACGTGACGCTTTTATGGCTTGTGGTCTTCAACTCCCAGAATTCCCCAGCCAGACACGCTGGCTGAGGAATTCTGGGAGTTGAAGTCCACTCCCCTTATAAAAGTCTTTATCAGGGGTCTTCAAAGCTGGCCCTTTGATGACTTGTGGACTTCAACTCCCAGAATTCCTCAGCCAGCTTGTCTGGCTGAGGAATTCTGGGAGTTGAAGTCCACAAGTCATCAAAGGGCCAGCTTTGAAGACCCCCCTGGTCTAGAGTAGACTTAACAATCCATAAGATGGCCCGGATGTGTTACGCTCTCAAGTAAAACATCTTCGGAGGGCTTACCTGGATGCTACGGTCCAGCCGGGCAGCCCAAAGCGCTCGTAGTCCCCTCCGTAAATATCCCGCACGAGCTTGTCCACTTTCGTGCTGTCTCCACGGGATGCCATTTCAAGAGCCTCTTCAAAGGTGGAGCAGCCGGTCAGCAGGCAGCAGAGGCCGAAAAAAGTTCCTCCTCCCAGGCTAGCAAAGAAGACAGACCGGTCAAGGCTGGCGAACACAGCAAGGGGACGTGAGGGAGAAGAATCTGTATTCGGTTGTTTTTTTTTAATCACATTTACCACCTTGCAGTACAGGCCACTTGGTCTTGGCCACTTAGTCCTCGTTAGCTAATTCTGGATATCCTGGTAGCTGCTACTACACATTTACCTATAGCAGGGGTAGGCAACCTGGGCTCTTTTATGACTCGGGGACTTCAACTCCCAGAATTCCTGAGCCAGCATGGCTCAGCTTGGAAACCTTTCCCTTTCCTCTCAGCGTGGCTGGCTCAGGAATTCTGGGAGTTGAAGTCCACGAGTCATAAAGCGGCCTAGACCAGGGCTAGGCAACCTTGGCCCTGTTTTCCTAACACCCTCTTTCTGGCTTCATGCAAAGGAGCCCTAAGCGATGGGAGACATTTGCTAGAAACCCCTTGGAACTTTTTCCAAAGAAACAGCTTCTGGTGAAAATCTGTTGGAAATTTCCGTTCATTTCTGCTGTGGGATTTTCTCTCTGGGTTACAGTTCCTCTTTTGCTGAGTGTCAGATTTCTCTAGATTTTGGCTCACAAAAGTGGTTTCCTAATACAGTGTTTCTCAAGCTTGGCAACTTTGCAATGGATGGACTTCAACTCCCAGAATTCTCTGGCCGGCATGCTGGCTGGGGAATTCTGGGACTTAAAAGCCACACATGTTGGCTGGGGAATTCTGGGACTTAAAAGCCACACATGTTGGCTGGGGAATTCTGGGAGTTGAAAGTCACACAAGTTAGCTGAGAAATTCTGGGAGTTGAAGTCCAGATGTGCTGGCTGAGGGATTCTGGGACTTGAAGTCTATTGCCCTAATTCAGGGGTAGGCAACTTTGGCTCTTTTATGACTCGTGGACTTCAACTCCCAGAATTCCTGAGCCAGCATGGCTTAGCTTGGAAACATTTCCCTTTCCCCTCAGCGTGGCTGGCTCAGGAATTCTGGGAGTTGAAGTCCACGAGTCATGAAGGGGCCTAGACCTAGGCAAGGGGTAGGCAACCTTGGCCCTTTTGTAACAAGCCAGTTTTCACACGAAGGCGGGACTAGAACTCACCGTCTCCTGGTGATTGGCCCCCAAATAATCACCCAATCAGCTTTCATGCCTAACATGGGACTGGAACTCACTGTCTCCTGGTGATTGGTCCAAAGTTGCCCAGCCATCTTTCACGCTTGAGGCGGGACTAGAACTCACAGTCTCCCGGTGATTGGCCCAAAGTCAACCAGCCACCATTCGTGCCTAAGGCGGGCCTAGAACTGATTCTCTCCTGGTGATTAGGCTAAAGTTACCCAGCTGGCTTCCATGCCTAGAACTCTCTGTCTTCTGGTTTTTAGCAAGGTGCCTTAACTAGTAGGCCAGTTTATCAAGCCATTAGTACCCTACATCTACATCTACACCCAATCAGCGCTCTTCAATTCAGCTACTGGAGTTAAGTCCAACATCAAACATTCTGGGGCGGTACTAGATGATTCCAGCTAAAAGCATTGGATCAAAATTATTATAGAATAGAACAGAGCTGGAAGGGACCTTGGAGGTCTTCTAGTCCAGCCCCCTGCTCAAGCAGGAGAACCTATACCATCTCAGACAGGTGAATGTTCAGTCTCTTCTTGAAAATCTCCAGTGATGGAGTGCCCACGATTTCTGGAGGCAGGTTGTTCCACTGGTTGATTGTCCTCACTGTCAGGAAGTTTCTCCTTAATTCCAGGTTGCTTCTCTCCTGGATCAGCTTCCAACCATTGTTCCTCGTCCTTCCCTCTGGTGCTTTGGAGAATAACGTGCCCCCTCTTCTTTGGGGCAGCCCCCCAAATACTGGAACGCTGCTATCGTGTCTCCCCTACTTCTTCCTTTTCCTCAGACTAGCCAAACCCCGTGGCGTGGAGCCTCACCTGGTTCCCGTCACCCGCTTGTAATTGTCTTCGGAATAGACAGCCAGGATGCTGACCCCGGAGCCGATGTTGACCAGGAGGAGAGGGTAGGGGTCCTCCAAGTTGAAAGGGATCTTCTGGCATTTTTCGGGATCTGTGGGGTTCTCACAATAGTAGCACTCCGAGTGTCCGTTGAAGCCCACCGAATCAATGTAGAGAACGCCCTTTATAAGGCAGTCGAGTTCGTCCATTTTGCGTAGCTGAAGGTCGCCCACCTGTTCGGAGAGACAAGCTTTGAAGAGAGCTAGAGAGAAAACACTGGAGGGGTGGGGGAAAAGGCTCACGGGGGGGGGGGAAGGGGGGAATCTTTCTCTCATAAACAGATCTACCCGACAGATTCCAATTCTACAAATACCACTGCCTGCGCCTTTCCGCTTCTGTCTCTACCAACAGAAACTGTTTATATTCATCCCTATTCATTCGGTCAGTATGAACTACGGAGGCCCACTGATCACGATCCGGTCTGTGGACCAATGTTTTCTACTAGAGTCGGAAGGGAAATTGGAGGTCTCCTATTCCTAACCCCTTGCTCAGGAGACCCTATACCGGGAGTGTCAAACTCGCAACCTCACGTGACGTGTCACGACGCGTCGCGATTTTTATTTTTCCCATTGCTAGCAATGGGGTGGGCACGGTTTCGGCATGATGCGTCCGGCCTGCGGGCCGGCAGCTTGACACCCTTGCCCTAGAGACCATTTCAGACAAATGGCCGTCCAGTCTACTTTTTAAAAGCCTCCAGTCATGGAGCACCCACAACTTCTGGAAGGCAAGCCGTTCCACGGGTTGATTGTTCTCACCGTCAGGAAGTTTCTCCTTAGTTCTAGGTTGCTTGTCTCCTTGATTAGTTTCCATCCGTTGTGTCTTATCTTGCCTTCAAGATGCTTTGGAGAATAGACTGACCCCCCCACCCCCCACCCTCACATATTGGAAGACTCCTCTTATGACTCGCCCTGGTCCTTCTTTTCACTGGGCTAGACCAGGGGGTAAGCAACCTCGGCTGTTGGAAACGACTTGTGGACTTCAACTCCCAGAATTCCTGAGTCAGCATGGCTGGCTCGGGAATTCTGGGAGTCGAAGTCCACGAGTCATAAAAGAACCAAGGTTGCCTACCCCTGGCCTAGGCCGCTTTATGACTCGTGGACTTCAACTCCCAGAATTCCTGAGCAAACTGAGGGGAAAGGGAGAGGTTTCCAAGCTGAGCCATGTTGGCTGGCTCGGGAATTCTGGGAGTCGAAGTCCACAAGCCATAAAAGGCCAAGGCTGCCTACCCCTGGCCTAGGCCGCTTTATGACTTGTGGACTTCAACTCCCAGAATTCCTGAGCCAGCCATGCTGAGGGAAAAGGGAGAGGTTTCCAAGCTGAGCCATGCTGGCTCAGGAATTCTGGGTATCGAAGTCCATAAGCCATAAAAGGGCCAAGGTTGCCTACCCCTGGGCTAGACCTACCCAATTCCTGTAACCGTTCTTGGCATGCTATTGCCCCCAGCCCCTAATCATTTTGATTGCACCTTCTCTGCCTTCTTTCCAGAGTCTAATCTTTTCAACAGCACTGTCCTTTAACCGCTGTGCAGCGTGCTCCGACTGCGTGGCATCTTTGGCAAAAAAAATGCGACGCCTGCATTGCCTGACACAACCATCTAGTCTGCTTTCCGGACGACAAGGAGAAAAGCTCGGGAACCTGAACAGCTGGAAGGGCCCAAGGACTAGCTAGCCAAATGACTAGGACGCAGCTGGATGCACATCAAAAGCGAGGACCCACGCGGCAAATCTCTCCATCTGAAAGGAGCCAAAGCAGGAAAAGCATCAAAAGGAAGGCAAATTCAAAACCCTCATAGGAAGGTGGCCTCTGAAAAGATTAATTTGGTTGGGAAACGTCGATGCCCGACATCGAGACCAACAGCAAAGTAATCACGGGCGATCACAGGTGCAATCCTCAACAGGCATTATTTAAAAGAACAAGAAAGGAGGGGGGGAGAATGGCCAAGAGGAAGCTGGGGGAAAAAAAACAAAAAAAGTTTCCCTATCAAATACACTCCACCCTCAAAGGATTTGGTGCTGCTTGGTTCAAATTCAGTGGAGAGGTTTGCCGGAAGGCAGTGATAAAAATGTGATTTATTTACATTCCGCCTTTATTATTTTCAGAAATAACGCAAGGCGGAGAACATATTCGACACTCCTTCTTCCTCCTATGTTCTCCACAACCAACACCGTGTGTGTGTGTGTGTGTGTGTGTGTGTGTGTGTGTGTGAGAGAGAGAGAGAGAGAGAGAGAGAGAGAGAGAGAAAAGAAGAAGAAGAAGAAGAAGAAGAAGAAGAAGAAGAAGAAGAAGAAGAAGAAGAAGAAGAAGAAGAAGAAGAAGAAGAAGAAGAAGAAGAAGAAGAAGAAGAAGAAGAAGAAGAAAAACTGGCCCAAAGTCACCCAGCCGGATTTCACGCCTAAGATGGAAGTTTCTCTGTTTTCCAGCCTGGCGCCTTAAGCAGAATAGTACCATAAGCACAATACGCTAATAGCCTTGTACCAGGTTGAACCACTGACCTATCGAAGAAACAAAGCTGACTTCTCCAGATGTGTTAACAACATCTTCAGAGCTTCAGGCCAGGGGTCTGCAACCTTCACAACTTTTAAAGACTTGTGTGGACTTCAGCTCCCAGAATTCCTCAGCCAGCATAGCATAGCGTAGCCTGCTGAGGAACTCTGGGAGCTGAAGCCCACCGGTCTTGAAAGCTGTCGAGGTTGCAGACCTCCCGATTCAGACAGCAGTTCCTGGGAATAAATCAAGTGGATTTACTCTAACATCGGCCCACAGCGGAAGGGTAATTTACGCTTCTTCCATGAAACATATATTTGCTCCCTCTTTACGGACTTAGCAGCTAAACTATTCGTGGAAGTGGGATCGCCGAGACCACCAGAATCGGGCGGTTTTTCATCCAAAGTCTCTGTTCTGTACCAGCCTACTACCGGCCCTGCAGAAAAGGCAGGGACAACCCCTTTACAAGAAGGCAAGAGGCTGGAACTAAGCCTGCCAAATTTATGGACACAAAAGCAAACAGAGCAAAAACAAGACACGAACCATGAAACAGGAGCTATTCAAACGGTTGCTTTCAGCAAACCAGCCCTCCCACGCATTCCCCCTTAAATACAGTTCAGGGCGTGGCTTCTCTCTGCCTCCTTCCGAGGTGCCCCATTGCCTTCCTCTGTTTACTCCTGATTGACTGCCTCCTGCGTCGGGCGTCCTTGAACAGGGCCAGCTGTGGGTCATCTTCATCCATGCTGTCAGGCTCACACAGCTGGGTCTGTGTCGTGACCAGGTGGGAGGGGCCTGGCTGAGGGCTCTGCGGAGCCTCATCAGCAAGCTCTCCAACACCCCCCTCCTCCTCCTCCTTTGAATCGTCCGACCCAACTGCCGAACCCACAGGCTGACCCTGAATCACAACAGTCTCTGGCTACAGGTCGTCCTTGACTCACGACCCCAACGGAGTCCAATATTTACACCGCTAGGTGGGATCGCTGTTTGGTGGGTTTCGCCCCATTTTACGACCTTTCTTGCCCCGCTGCTTAAGCGAATCGCTGCAGCTCTTAAAAGTTCGTAACCCGGTTGTGAAGCGAATCTCGACTTTTGCATGTCGGAAGGTTGCAAAAAAAAAAAATAAAAAATAAAAATCACGTGACCCCGGGACACTGCAGCCGTCATAAATAGGAACCAGTTGCCGAGCGTCTGAATTTTGATCATGTGTCCCCGGGGATGCGGCGACGGCCGTTAAGGGTGAAAAACGGGTCCCAAGTCGCTTTTTTGCGCCAAGGCCGGTCGTAAAATGGGGCAAAACTCACTCCCCCCCCAAAAAAAATGTCGCGCTTCGCAACATAAACTCTGGGCTCAGATTGCGGCCGTCGAGTCGAGGACCACCTGTATTAAGACACACGTTCGGTACCGATGCTTCCCAAAGCGTGAACAAGGTCCCCCGTTCGCCCTAGCTGAAGGGGATAGAAGGCAAAAGGTTGCATACTGTGCGAAAGTCCTGCTCAAATTTATAGGCTCCCCCTCCAGTGGCACATAAAGTAGTGTGGAGGCTCGAGAAATGTTTTTCACTGCCCATCTGAATAAAAACAGGCATGTCATGAGTGGGAAAGCGAATAAAGTGCAGATTGCCTTTACGTCCACACAGCGTAAGGTCCCTTAGCTCCAAGTGGACGTCGCGAATGCCGGTGGATCCGTAGGCGGTGTTGGAGGTCAGGTATTTGCGGATGCTTTTCAGGTTCTCCACCTCCTCCTCCTCCTCCTCCGTGGTGATGTCTTTGGGCTCAAAATAAACCAGCTTCACCAACGTCCCGCCGATGTCCAGGCCAAACCAAGGAAAAGCTAGAGAGGCATGGGGAAAACAAACAAACAAAGGGATTAAAAAAAAAACATGGCACAGGCAACCCTCCATGCGTTTATCGCAACCCAGCCCCCCCCACCCCCCAAAAATTTCTGTCGCTGAGCCAGGCGGTGGTTAAGGGAGGTTTGTTCCGTTTTACGACCTTTCTTGGCCACCCTTTTCAAGTGAACCACCGCGGTTGTCTAGTTACTGACGCAACCGTCAAGAGACTCGGGCGTCCCCGTTGGCTTTGCTCGTCGGAACCTCGCAAAAAGGGGATCGCGTGACACACACACCCCGGGACACTGCGACCGTCACAAACAGGAGTCAGCTGCCGGGCGAATTTGGATCACAGGACCGTTGGGAATGCTGCAATGGGCTTAAGTCTAAAAAGCGGCCGTAAGTTAGTTTTTTCACCAGCACCGTTGTATGGTTGAATGATCACTAAACAAATTATTATTATTATTATTATTATTATTTATTATTATTAATGGGACTTATATCCCGCCCTATCTCCCGAATGACTCAGGGCGGCTAACAACAATAACATATAATAAGTACAGAAATTAAGATAAAATTAAAATTAAAGTCCTCTGTGCAATAAATTAAAATTAAAAATTAAAAATAAATTAAAAATTGTAAACATAATTAAAATGCCTGTCAGTCCAGGTCAGCCAGGTGGAAAAAGAGTGTTTTGAGGCCACGGCGAAAGGACTGGAGATCCGGGGCCATCTGAAGCTCAAGGGGGAGTTGGTTCCATAGGGCTGGCGCTCCCACAGAGAAGGCCCTCCCCCTGGGGGTCGCCAGCCGACATTGTCTAGCCGACGGTACCCTGAGGAGGCCTTCTCTGTGTGAGCGTACTGGGCGATGGGAATTCGTTCCCGGCAGCAGATGGTCCTGCAAGTATCCCGGGCCTAAGCCATGTAGGGCTTTAAAGGTAAGTACCAGCACCTTAAATCTCACCCGGAGGGCAACCGGTAACCAATGCAGCTCATGGAGCAGAGGTGTTATATGGGAGTATCGGGGAGCTCCCATCACTACCCGTGCAGCTGCATTCTGCACCAGCTGAAGCCTCCGGGTGGTTTTCAAGGGCAGCCCCATGTAGAGAGCATTGCAGTAGTCTATACGGGAGGTAACGAGTGCGTGGGTGACTGTACGTAGAGCATCTCGGTCCAGAAAGGGGCGCAATTGGTATACCAGGCGAATCTGGTCAAATGCCCCCCTAGCTACGACTCCAATATGATCTTCAAAACTGAGTCGTGAATCTAGGAGGACGCCCAGATTGCGTGCTCTATCGACGGGAGGTAACATCTCTCCTCCTATAATCAAAGATGGAACCTCTTGGACTAAACGAGATGTCGGTACGTAAAGCCACTCAGTCTTGGCCGGGTTGGTTGTTAAGTTGAAGAAAAGCTGCACTGGGAGAGTAGAGAACAATGAGGAGGCTAGCTCGTTTTATTAACACGGTAGCGGTGTTATGTTGCACCCACCACATGCTGCCAAAATCCCGTGTGGCCTCAATCCATAGAATGTCCTACTGCTGCTATACTAAAAAATGGAACAATAATATATATACCCCCTATTTCAACCGTAAATCGTCCCCACACTTTAATGCAGCTATTTCAACACTTCAGAAAGCACAGACAGAAGAAAATGGAGGGTAGGGGTAGGGATAGGGGTAGGGATAGGGATAGAATGGAATGGAATGGAATAGAAAAAAAGAATAATAATGGAATGGAATAGAATAGAATAGAATAATAATGGAATGGAATGGAATATAGAAATAGAATAATAAGGGAATGGAATGGGAATGGGAATAGAATAGAATAGAATAGAATAGAATAGAATAGAATAGAATAGAATAGAATAGAATAGAATAGAATAGAATAGAATAGAATAGAATAGAATAGAATAATGGAATGGAATAGAATAGAATATAGAAAAAGAATAATGGAATGGAATGGAATGGAATGGAATAGAACAGAACAGAATAAGAATGGAATGGGAATAGAATAGAATAGAATAGAATAGAATAGAATAGAATAGAATAGAATAGAATAGAATAGAATAGAATAGAATAGAATAGAATAGAATAGAATAGAATAGAATAGAATAGAATAGAATAGAATAGAATAGAATAATGGAATGGAATAGAATAGAATAGAATATAGAAAAAGAATAATGGAATGGAATGGAATGGAATGGAATGGAATAGAATAGAACAGAACAAGAATGGAATGGAATGGAATGGAATGGAATGGAATGGAATGGAATGGAATAGAATAGAATAGAATAGAATAGAATAGAATAGAATAGAATAGAATAGCTTTATTTGACTAATTGTGGTTAAACACACAAGGGATTCATCTCTGGTGCATACTGTTTTGTTCTTTCACTGCAAACACTCTAAACCAAGGAAGAAAAAGGAAAAATACTGGCTTTAGTTAAGTAGCTCAGGCCTCCAGAGATACAGTAACCGTTGATGGCTCTTTTACAACTAAGGGCTGGCTCAGGAATTCTGGGAGTTGAAGTCCACAAGCCGTAAAGGGACCACAGTTGCCCACCCCTCCAGAGTTTCCCAAAGAGCAAACACTACAGACGTAGTCTGCTTTCCAGATGTAGACCGCTCAGCATCGCCTTTTGGTAAACTAACTTGTACGTTTTTGTCTTTCTGGGCCTTAGAACCATTCTGCTAATCCCCAGCCAGAACGGTTATTGACCTCTATAGTGGAAATTGTGGTAAAACCCAACATCTAAGCTTCGTGCTACGTTAAAGAGTCAATCACCTCTTTTTGCATTAAAGTAGGGATATACGTGTCAGCTGCCACCTTAAGCCTGCTGTGCTTCATTGCTATGCGGTAACAGACTGCCATGAACTGTGGGGAGGGGGAATGAAGGAGGGCATGCTTGGGAAATAGAAAGTAGACTCTGTACGTTCCCAAGATGCTGACTCAAGGTCACCGGGCTGGTAGGAGGAGGGAACTTGCATCTCAACCTGCGCTTAGGACTGACCCTTATGAAAACATCTTGTATGGACTTGATTGATTACACTGGGGTGGGCAATAAGACACTGGCGGAGGGAAGGGGGGGGGAGTAGAAGTTAGGGATTTTGGCCCGTGATTTTAAGCTCTTCAATGCTGCAATACCCTTGATCTCTAATAAAACTATACCTTTCTCCACAAACAGAGCCAAGGATCATTTATATCAAGAAGTTCAAGTTGTGGGCAGTCTGACAATAAATACATGAAACCACGCAACTAAGGAGCAGTTTATGATGCCAATCTCTTCAACCCTCTTGAGACAGACAGATAGATAGATAGATGGAAAATTATAGTTACATGACAAGACGACAGCTACATAGACAATGATGAATGGATAGCTAGGTGGAAAGACAAATGTAGACAGATGATAAGATGGAAAGATATAGCGAAATGGCTAGATGGATAGACACGACCGATAATGAATGAATGGATGGCTAGATGAAAAGACAAATATAGATAAGATAGAAAGATATAGCTAAATAGGCAGATAGACAGACAGGACAGATAATGATGGACGGCTAGATGGAAAGACTAATATAGATAGATGAAAAGATGGGCAGATATAGCTAGATAGCTAAATCTCCGGGTGAGATTTAAGGTGCTGGTACTTACCTTTAAAGCCCTACATGGCTTAGGCCCGGGATACTTGCAGGACCGTCTGCTACCGGGAACAAATTCCCATCACCCAGTACGCTCACACAGAGAGGGCCTCCTCAGGGTACCGTCGGCTAGACAATGTCAGCTAGCGACCCCCAGAGGAAGGGCCTTCTCTGTGGGAGCACCAGCCCTGTGGAATCAACTCCCCCCTGAGCTTCGGATAACCCAAGATCTCCAGTCCTTTCGCCGCGGCCTCAAAACACTCCTTTTTCACCTGGCTGACCTAGACTGACAGGGATTTTAATTATGTTTACAATTTTTAATTTATTTTTAATTTTTAATTTTAATTTATTGCACAGAGGCCTTTAACTTTAATTTTATCTTAATTTCTGTATTTATTATATATTATTGTTGTTAGCCGCCCTGAGTCCCTCGGGAGATAGGGCGGGATATAAGTCCCATTAATAAAATAAATAAATAAATAGACAAACAGGACAATGAATGAATAGATGGATGGATGGCTAGATGGAAAGATAGAGATAGAGATAGATAGATAGATAGAGAGAGAGAGAGAGAGAGAGAGAGAGAGAGAGAGAGAAAGGATGGAAAGATATAGCTAGATGGACAGATACACAGATGATGGATGGACAGATGCTCCAAATTACTAGTCCTTGTAAAGAAAAAGTCTAAAAACAAGTATGCTAGCCATGCCAAGCCTTCCTCCAGGCCTTCCTGTCCTCCACCATCTTCTGGAGTCCATTTAAGCTCACGCCTTCTGCTTCAGTGACTCCATCCAGCCACCTCATTCTCTGTCGTCCCCTTCTTCTCTTGCCCTCGATCTTTCCCAGCATGAGGCTCTTCTCCAGTGAGTCCTTCCTTCTCATTAGGTGGCCAAAGTACTTGAGTTTTAGCTTCAGGATCTGGCCTTCTAAAGAGCAGTCAGGGTTGATCTCCTCTAGGACTGACCGGTTTGATCGCCTTGCAGTTCGAGGGACTCGCAGGAGTCTTCTCCAGCACCAGAGTTCAAAGGCCTCGATTCTTTGGCGCTCAGCCTTTCTTACGGTCCAACTTTCACAGCCATAGATTGCCTGGAGGAACGTTGTCCATGGGGTCGCGATGGGTCGGTCACAACTTTGCAACTAACAACAGCCAGGCCAGGAAATCTTGCATGTGTACACATGCATGCGCACGCACACATACACACACGCATGCATGCATGCCGAACACCATACTCCCTTTAGGGATAAATAGCACTTTGCAGAAAGCAGAAAAGGCATAAGCACTAATGAGTTAATAGACAGCAAAGGTCTAAAACAGAAGGCGGGTCTCTTACTCTGAGCTCTAACTCATCAGGGTCAGGATCAGAAGACAGCAAGCCTACCTGGCAGGATTGTTGTGAGTTCAAATGAGGAAGAACCTTATCACCCCACCAGACCCTGAGGCTGCAGAAGCCTGGGGGGGACGGGACACCTTTTTATTTATTTATTTTTTTAATTTAATTTTTATACCGCCCTTCTCCCGAAGGACTCAGGGCGGTGTACAGGGCAATACAATAAAATACAATATATAAAAATTAAAAAGATATTAAATACAATAGCCCAATTTAATAAATTACAAAACATTAAAAAAAAACCTAAACCCATCAGACCAGGCCGGCTTGTTCAAATAAATATGTTTTTAAGGTCACGTCAGAAGGAGCGAAGGTCGGGAGCCGTCTGGAGCTCCACCGGTAAACGGTTCCACAGGTCTGGCGCGCCCACTGAGAACGCCCTCCCCCTGGGGGCTGCCAGTCGACACTCTTTCACCGACGGCACCCTAAGGAGGCCCTCTCTGTGGGAGCGCACCGGACGAAGGGAAGCTGATGCCGGCAGCAGATGTTCCCGTAAGTAACCCGGACCCATGCCATTTATTTATTTATTTATTTATTTTTGGGACTTATATGCCGCCCTATCTCCCAAAGGACTCAGGGCGGCTTACAACAATAAAAAACAACAATACAAAAATTAAAAAACGAATTAAATAACAGCCCCAAAATAAATTAACTACAGTTAAAAATTAAAACATATTTAAAAACCCATCATCAATCCAGGTCAGCCTGATGGAAGAGAAAAGTTTTGAGGTCGCGGCGAAAGGACCAGAGGTCCGGGGCCATCCGAAGCTCAAGGGGAAGCTGGTTCCAAAGGGCTGGTGCTCCCACAGACAAGGCCCTCCCCCTGGGGGTCGCCAGCCGACATTGTCTGGCCGACGGCACCCTGAGGAGACCCTCTCTGTGTGAGCGCACTGGGCGATGGGAATTTGTTCCCGGCAGCAGATGGTCCTGCAAGTATCCCGGGCCTAAGCCATGTAGGGCTTTAAAGGTAAGTACCAGCACCTTAAATCTCGCCCGGAAGACAACTGGTAGCCAATGCAGCTCACGCAGGAGGGGTGTAATATGGGAGTATCGGGATGCTCCCATCACTACCCGCGCGGCTGCATTCTGCACCAGCTGAAGCCTCCGGGTGGTCTTCAAGGGCAGCCCCATGTAGAGAGCATTGCAGTAATCTATCCGAGAGGTAACGAGTGCATGAGTGACCGTACGTAGGGCGTTATAGGTCATAACCAGCACCTTGAATCTTACCCGGAGGGCAACTGGAAGCCAATGCAGCTCACGGAGTAGAGGTGTTACATGGGAGTATCGGGAGACTCCCACCACCACTGCATTCTGCACCAGCTGGAGCCTCCGAGTAGTCCTCAAGGGCAGCCCCATGTAGAGAGCATTGCAGTAGTCCAAACGGGAGGTCACGAGTGCATGAGTGACTGTGCGCAAGGCATCCCGGTCTAGATAGGCTCCTTGCAGGAAGGAGCCCCGAATCTCGCACCGAACCCCCCCTGATTTTTGCAGCTCGAACCCCACTGAACTGCAGCTGGAAAGGAAGATTTCAAAAAATGCCCGGCGGCTCCGCCCCTTCCCGCCACGCCCCGCCCACTCGAGCGGTCCCGCCCGCGCCCTCTAGCGGCCACTCACGGGGGCGGCTCTTGCGGTGGGAATCCAGGCGAGGCCGAGGGGCGGGGCCAACGCGCTCTCTCTCGCGGCCCGCGGCGGCCTCCGCCCTGCCGGGCCCGCCTCCGCGCCGACGGCCACCCGGAGCCGGTATCCGCCGCCGCCGTTCCTCCGGGGATCCTCCGGCTTCGCTTCCCATCTCCGCGGCCGGCGGCGGCTCCTCGTCAGCTGGCCGCTTGCCGCTTCCATTTTGCAGCGGCTCCATACGCCGCGGCGACAGCAGCCAAAGCGGGCACTGCGCCTGCGCCCAAGTCTTTTCCTCGCCTTGCCTTTCCTCCCTCAAGAGTACGGGGGGGGGAGGCCTTCCGAAACGGCCCAATCAGACAGCGTTCGCCTTTGCGGCGACAGATAAACGAGCCAATAAGAGTTCGCGAAGCGTGCGGGGCTGGGATGAAAGAGGAATCCTTCCAATGAGCACCCGGCTGCTTTTAGTTGAGCGACAAAAGCCAAAAAAAAAAAAAAAGCCCTCGCGCGCAAAGATGTAGTACAGAGGTTTAGGCCTGAAGGGGGCGTGGTGAATAACGGAATCGCCGTATCCAACCCGCTGCTCCGCAGGGGAGACTGACAGGCGGTCTACCCAATGAAAAGGAAGAATGGTGGTAGAGGCTGGACTTAAGGAGATGATGGCCAGGCCAGGTCTCCATGGCTACCAAGCAGGGAGGGAAGAAATAAATGCTGATTATTTCTGTTATTGCTGTTGAAGAAATAAATGCAAGCATATTAATTGATGTCCAAATACATACATATCCCTCTGGGCGTGGATGCCATTAGTTTGGCCTTCCTTTATATATATATATAAAGGATTTGCATGGTCTGGTAATAAAAATCAAAGCAGAGTGGAAAATAATAGGACTAATTAAATTATATCTATATATCTATATCTATCTATCTATCTATCTATCTATCTATCTATCTATCTATCTATCTATCTATCTATCTATCTATCTACCTATCATCTATCTACCTATCATCTATCTATCTATCTATCTATCTATCTATCTACCTATCATCTATCTATCTATCTATCTATCTATCTATCTATCTATCTATCATCTATCTATCTATCTATCATCTATCTACCTATCATCTATCTATCTATCTATCATCTATCTATCTATCTATCTATCTATCTATCTATCATCTATCTATCTATCTACCTATCATCTATCTATCTATCTATCTATCTATCTATCTATCTATCTATCTATCTATCTATCTATCTATCTATCTATCTATCTTTCTATCTATCTATCTATCTATCATCTATCTAATCATTAGTCCTATTATTTTCCACTCTGCTCCTTTTTATTACCAGACCTTGCAAATCCTTTGCAGTTTCCCCTATCAAAAGTCTTATCAGCCTGATATTTCTTCCTCCACTTTTAAAATTATGCTCACCTTCTTCCAATCCAGCTCCCATTAATACACATTCAAGCATGTGAATTGAATTAAATAAGGGGAAATGTATACAGAACAGGCCTCAGAACAGGTAGTCCTCGAGTTAATGACCACAATTCAGCCCAAAATTTTGGCGGCTAAGTGAAACATTTGTGAAGCGAGTTTGCCCCATTTTCCGATTTTTCTCGATTTTTCTCGCCCTAGTTAAGTGAATCGTTGTGTTTGTTAAGTTACTAAGAGGGCTGTTAAGTGCTTCTGGCTTACCCAGATTGATTTTGCTGATCAGGAGGGGGGGGTGTCACGTGACCTTGGGACACTGCAACCGTCATAAATGCGACTCAGTCACCAAGCGTCTGAATTTCGATCACGTGAGCCTGGGGATGCTGCAACAGTCGTTGTGTAAAAACTGTCCCGAGTCAATTGATTCAGTGCCATCGTAACTTTGAACGGTCACTAAATGACCCATTGTAAGTTGAGGACTATCTGTAACTTTACAGCCAGCTTTGCATTGACAGCATTTGCAGATCGGCAGAGTAAAGGAATCCGGAGGGCCCTATTTTAAGCTTACTATTTTAAGCTTCACTCAGCGACGGCTTCACAACAATCCAATGGCAGCACCCGCTGATTGCCAAGCAACCAAATTTTGATCACGTGACTCTAAGACATGCTGTGACGGTCATAAGTGTGAGGACTGATTGAAACACATTTATTTGCAGTGCCACTGTAACTTCAAATGGTCGCTAAACGAACCATTGGAAGTAACGGATTTCAGTACATCTAGGTAAGTGAAGATTTTCACACATCAAGTGGTGAGCAACTAAAAATCTGGCAGCGTGTAGCTAGTCCTCAACGTACAGCCATAATTGAGGCCTAAAACTGTATAGCTCAGTGAGAAACGTGTTAAGTGAATTTTGCCCCATTTTATTCCTTTTTTTGGCCATGGTTGTTAAGTGAATCGCTGTAGTTGTTGAGTCACATGGTTGTTAAGTGAATCTGGCTTCCCCAGTTGACTTTTGTCAGGTCACAATGGGATCTCATGACCCTGGAACACTGCAACCGTCATAAATGTCAGTTGTCAAGCATTCGAATGTAAATCACATGACCACGGGGATGTTGCAATGGTCATAAGTGTGAAAAATGGTCACCAAGTCATTTTTTTCCAGTGCTGTTGCAACTTCAAACAGTCACTAAGTGAACTACTGTAATTCGAGGACTACCTGTATTTCTCCGACTTGGGTTTCCAACTTTTCTGACAATTCTGACATTCAAGGGTTAGCTGCCAGAATAACTAGCTTGACTCCACAGTAAAGTGACTCTTATTACTTCACAGAACTTCCTCTTTTGAGTGTTTTAATTTTCAAATCCTTATTTGGGGGGAATTTGCCCAAACCCATTTCCTGCCTATGCATCTTGGCCACCTCTCCCTGAACGAAAACATGCAAACTTCTTTTTGCAGGCCAACGAAAATCAAAATATGTCAGAAGGGAAGTCCTGGTTTACAAAACTACAGAAATGCTTTCAGTATCTTACTTAAAAACAAACAAAAAAAACCAACAAGGAAGTTGCAAGGATTGAAGACACAGTGCAGCTCAAATCACCGCAACATGCTACGACTTACAGCAACTCGCTTAGGGACTGTTGAAAGTTACAACAACAGTGAAATAAGTGTGACTTATGACCCATTTTTCACACGATCGGTGCAGCATCTCCGTGCTCACGTGATCAAAATTCAGAGGCTTGGCAACTGGCATGTACTTATGACGGTTGCAGTGTCCTGGAGTCGCGTGATCACTTTTTGCGACCTTCTGACAAGCCAAGTCAATGGGGAAGCCAGCTTCATTTGACCACCGCGTTACTAAATTAACAGCTGCAGTGGTGCACCTAACATTGTTGTTAGCCGCCCTGAGTCCTTCGGGAGATAGGGCGGGATATAAATCCCATCAATAAATAAATAAATAAATAAGAAAGGTCGTAAAATGGGTCAAAATCCACTTAACGAACGTTCGCTCGCCCCTGAACTATAGCAAAACAAAGTCTGGTGTTTCTCTGAAAAATTGCTACTCAAATATTTCCAAATTTTAAATTTTAGAACGTGTTTTATTGCCTGGGCTACTTGGTTTAATTTATTTTAATTTTTGTATATTATGTGCTGTATATTGTGTTTTAATTGCCCTGTACACCGCCCCGAGTCCTTCGGGAGAGGGGCGGTATATAAATCCAATAAAATAAAATTAAATATAAATCTGAAGCATTGGAGTCTTGCTCCCCACCCACCCAAAATTTATCTACACAACAGCTTGTTGTCACAAGCAAAAATTAATCTGGAAATTAAACTGGGAGGAATGAAGGAACGACACATTTTTTTTCCAACCAATAACTTTTAATCAGCATGTGAAAGTTTGGTGATCAGGTATACAGGAAAGAATGGGAGGGAACTCTAGCAGGATTTTTCTTTTCAAGGGATCTATAATTTTGCCAGGAACTCTATAATTCTAGAGCTCAGCGTAGTGTTAAGCAAATAAAAATGAAGATTTTGAGCGTATTTTTCTACGCAACGCTCCTTATTTATCTGGGGATGTTTCTGGGTCTTTGAAAATTATTTTCTTCATTCGTTCTTTCTGCTGGCTAATGGCCACACGCAAGCTGATTCGATTCGGGAGTCTCCGTGGTTTAATTTTCCCCAACCGAAAGAAATAATGTCAAGGAACTTGGACCTTGGTTTGACAAACTATCAGAAGTAGATAGAAAACATTACTTTTATTTAATAGGGACCATAATCAGTATGAGTCAACACATGTATGCGAGTCAGGTGGACACACCCTGATTAATTCCTGGGCAGATGGAGTATAGAGAGATACACACAACACACCGAATCAGTTTTTCTTAAACCTGGCAACTTTAAGACACGTGGCACTCAGTTCCCAGAATCCCCTAGCCAGCATGCTTCTTGTTTCCAAGGAAAACTTGCTCATTAAGCAGGCAAGAAACTCAGCCTTTATGTCCCCCCCCCCGATTCTTAGTAGGATGGAAAGAGGGCCCTTGTGGGTGCCAGGCAGTCCTCGACTTATAACCGTTTAACCAAGGGACGCCGCAGCAGACTCATCCCAGCCCTTCATTACAGTTGTAAATTGAGGATTCCCTGCCATTTAATGGCTGGGAACAAATGACTTTCCAAAGATTGCACGCCTTAATCTCCTCTGCAGGGAAAAAAAATCCACAAAAAACAAACCAACCCAGAACGAAGAAATTCCGTTTCCACTGAGATCAATGGATAAAATTCCCGAAGACGGCAATCCGAGTTACAGGCTTTTCCTGTAAGCACTGGTCGACAACAATGGTGGGATTCAAATAGGGGGACAACCGATTCTCTGCGCGTATGCTGCTTCCGGAAGTCCTATGCTGGGCCCGAGCAGGAAAAAAAAAAAAAGCTACCAGTTTATTTATTTATTTTATTTTAATTCCATTTATATCCCGCCCTTCTCCGAAGACTCAGGGCGGCTTACAAGCTTAGCAGTAGCCTTCATTCTATGTATATGCCTGCTTATTAGGGCTTTCGCCCCCCCAAGCGGCATTATTACAAAGTCAGCTTAATTGCCCCCAACATTCTGGGTCCTCATTTTACCTACCTGGGAAGGATGGAAGGCTGAGTCAACCTTGAGCCTGGTGGGACTCGAACCTGCACTAATTGCAGGCAGCTGGTGTTACTTAAGGAGGCATTAGCCAACTGCTCCACCAAGGCTCTTGGCCGAATGGGTACGAACCGGCTGAATCCCACCACTGGTCTACAAAGAGAAAGCCTCGGAGATGAAAGCTTAATTTTACCAGAATTGGGTCACTAATAAAAGGAAAATTTAAGTCCTGAGTATTAACTGGCTCCAGTTTCCAAGATACAGCTTCAGCTCAAAATTGCGTCAAAATAATTCATAATTACGAGAGAGGGAGATGGGATTATGCTCCATAGCTTTTCTGCAAAAAGTGATACAGCAATGAGAATGGTGTCACACCAGTCATTATAAATTTTTCTTTTTATTGGTATCAATAACGTAACTTTCCACGGATTGGTTTTTGACATCATTTATTCGTTGACAGCATTCTGCAACTGGAGCCCAGCAGTTCTGCCTTATTCTTAGGCAATTCCATATTCCTGACCAGGTTGTTTAGTTCAGGGGTCCCCAACCTTTTTGGGTTGGCGGTCCAGTGGGAAAGGGGGGGGGCAGGCACCTTTATGCGCGCATGCGCACCCACGCAAATGCGGCTGCATGCGTGCAAACGGGGGCGTTAGCATGCACGCCCTGCAAATGGGGTTGCTAGCGCCGGTGCACGGCTCGGCTAGCGCCAGCACACAAGTCAACTAACACCGGCACATGACTCAGCTAGCACCGGCACGCAGCTTGCAGCCCGACTAGCATCGCCGAGACTCAGCTAGCGGTGGCAAAAGCCATGCACCTCAGCTAGAGCCGGCACACTGCTCACAGCTTGTCTAGTGCAAGGCTCGGGGCTCAGCTACTGCTGGCGCAAGGGGGTGTGTGAGCATGCATGCACGCTTGGGCAGGCACACTCTGCAAATGGGGTTGCTAGCACCTGTGCGCAGCATGCAGCTTGCCAGCGCCAGCATGCAGCTCAGTCTGGTTAGCGCCGGCGAGGCTATTGCCTCGGCTAGCGCAGCGCACAGCTCGGCTAGCGTCAGTGAAAGGCTTGTGGCTCGGCTAGCACGGGCACGCAGCTCAGAGCTCAGCTTGTGCAATACTCGAGGCTCAGCTACCGCTGGCGCAAGGGGGCCACTCACGCAGCTCAGTGGCCAAGAGGCCACGGCCCGGTAGTGGGCCGCGGCCAATAGGTTGGGGACCTCTCGTTTAGCTGACTCTGTGAAATTAGATGTAGTTCAGCAGGAGCCTACAATGGGCTAAAGTTTGGATCCACTGACATCAACGGTCCCGGATCGGCTCCATCCTGCTCGTCGTCTTTACCATCATTTGAGTCTAGGGAACAGGATCCTGGTGGATCTGGAATTGGCAAGTCCTCACCATAAGGGGAACAGGACGCAGCGGATATTCCACAGTCCACTTCCTTCTTTCCTGAGATCCCTTTTGCAAATGGGGGAAGCATGCAAAAAAACCGTAGTCACTACTATGATTTGCGGTGTGTGTGTGTGTGTGTGTGTTCCCCTGCACACCATTGGGACTGCGAAAGGCAAAGAGCTTTTTCTTCTCGTTCAGCCCCGACGATAATTCGCACACGTAATGCGACAATAATGAGGGGCTCAACTCTTTGCATCCAAAATATAGGTGGTGTGCCTTTTTTTTTTTTCAACCACTGCCGTCATACTGCACTTTTGGGATGCAAATGTAACTTTGCCGGAAGTGCGGCAGAAGGTTGTCTGCATTGTTTACACAGTTTTGTGGCATCGTGGCTTTTGAGGGAAAATATCACCCAACTGTTCCCAGGAAACGTTAGGCAACGGCACTTTCGCAAGCCACCAGATGTAACCGTATGGTGCTTAGATCTGACCAGGACAAATGTACCTTGCAATAAAAGAATAAGTTACAGCTAGGTAACCATCTTAAGTCTCAAAAGTGAAGATAAATTTATACATTTCCCTGTAGTATCATTTTGACTGTTCTACCGTACTTTGTTGAGATGTTAAGAGGCATCCTGACCAGCAGACACATCCCTCCCTTGTGGGCAAATAGATTCACCCGTCTATAAATCTTTACCGTGAAACATCTTGAAAACTTTAGCCAACCAGCACTTTGTCGCCTGTTTTCTAACTCGTCTCATCAAAATAACGTAAGGATTAACACATTTTATCTCCGAGGTCAATCCATCCCCCAAATTCGTAGACCGGTGAAATTGAAGGACGAACTTCCTTTTTGATTTTGAACGCCTGGTTTTCTCCTTCTTTCCAAGAAATGGACAAAGGAAAGAACAAGGGTTCACAAAGACGTCGTTGGGAGACCACTGCTTTCCCCTAAATTCCATGAAGCCGATGTTAATTGTGGAAAACTTCCAGACCTGGAGAACGGGTCGCTGGTTTCTAACGATTCAGCAACGACGTCTTGCATATTCATATTTAGTCTCCCAACTAAAGATGCCACTTACTTCTTCTTTTCTAAGCCACGATCCAAAAGATCTACCCGTTGGAACCATGTCAGCCGGTGTATTCTTTGCGATGTGACTTTTTTAAAAAAATATTTAAAAATAAAAATGAAAAAACCCACCGACATTCCGCCATTTCCTTTGCTAGCTTTGTGGAAGTGAGCTGTCCAGATTTTGCTTTTCTGGTGATTTTTCAGAATTAAGTCTGAGCCGCTTGGCTATTTGGGGGAAGTAGGCCGCTGAACTGACCGATCTGAAATATCCTGGGTCAAAAAACATCACTGGTGACCCCCGAAGCAGATTAGAGGAAATTAAGCAAGGCTTGTGTCAATGCTGCCAACGCCGGATGTTTTTGCACCGACGATAGATGGAAATGTAGCCATCTTTTTCCCTTTCGCTTTAAGAGTTAGATGATGTTGGGAGGTGGGGAAATGTGAATGAGAGTCCAGCTAGTCATAACAACACTAAACGTAGCGTGAGAATCAAGGTTACTGAGCCCAGAGCTGATAAAGAATTGGAGGGCTGGAGAGGAAGCCTGCGCTTCAAGCTAATTGGGGAATGTGATTTATGACTTGTTAATTGGTGGAGGGAATTATGCTTTGATACTAGGTGCCAAAGGGAGGGGAATTCGGCTTTTGGCTTCAATTATGTAAGTGCCGCTGTTCTGCTATTCGAACAAAAGATCCTCTAAGGTAAACAAATGCCTCGAAGTTCTTTTGAAGAGTTTCATCTGTCGGAACCATGACAGCTTGTTTTTGAGGATACAGTTCGGCACTGCTAGGAGCGTCACGCACCAGTGGCAGAAAGCAATCTAAAGTAAGCACGTCCCTACTGCTTCCCTTCTGTTGAGTTATCGAGCATTGGTAGGAAGAGGTGGTGGCTGGACATGAATTTCAGCCGGTCCACAATTGCTCGGCGACTCCAGTGTCTTTTATTTCTTCTTATACAGCGCAAAAGCCGCAGCTGCCAAAGCTGCCAGAACAAACCCGGCAAAAAGCAGCCGAGAATTGTCTAAACAATCCTCAGGTTCAACCTCGGCTTTCTCGTCTGGGAGAGAAGGGCCAGCCTGGCCCTTGGCTTCGTTCTTTGGCTGACCACCGGATGCTGAATCTGGGGGGCCCCTGGGAGATGGCCGCGAGGAGGCCACATCCAAAGGAACCCCCATCAGATCCACACTTCGATTCTCTTCCACTCGCACGTGGTGGCTCCTGAGGGACGTGTCTTCTTCACCAGGGTCCACCTCGGCTGGAAGGGAAGCATCAAATGGCCCGCTCGCCTGGCTTCTTCCCCAAAGGGTACTGGTGGCCGAACTGCCGGCTGAGCTGCTGTTACTCAGCAAAATGGGGTCGCTGTCGCTCGCGCTCCCCAAAATGGAGTCGCTGTTCTTGCTCATGCGTATTCTTTCTGAGGAACCAGAATACAAGTTGCTGGGCTCTCCAGTGTCATCTAAGCGGAGTTTGCTGGACTCCAAAGTATGTTCTGAAGACAGAACGCCTGGCTTGGAAGGCATATCGTCCTCACTCCGGTTGCTGTGAAAGATGTGACTGTCTCTCTGACGATCCCGGACAGCTGACGGCCGATTCTCTATCCCCTACAGGGAACAGAAAAAAGAGGTAAAGCAAAGGTCCCTGTTCATTGTGTAAGGCAGGGCTGGGCAACCTTAAACACTCAAAAGGGACACTTGGACCCGTTTCCCACAGGGAAAAAAAAACAGACACTGGGAGCCGCAAGACTCACTTGATGGAAGAGTTTAATTAAAAAGAAATAGAGGCTGCTGTGCATGAGCTCTCTCTCTCTCCGATCTTCTGCTCACCTGTCAAGCTGGCTTCACGCTGTTCTGGACAAGCCAACACACATTCTTATTGGGCTGGCTCTCCTGCCGTGCTTTCTCCTGCTTCCTGCGGAGACGCAGCAAAGGCAGGAGCCCCGACCAATAAGCTTGTCAGCTTCTTGGAGAACAGCGTGAGTTACAGAGACAGAGAGAGAAAGAGAGAGAGAAAGAGAGAGAGAGAGAGAGAGAGAAGGGAAGCACAAGTGCCCCTCTCTGTCTCTGCAAATGGCTGGTAGCCGCAGAAGGCTGAAAGAGCCGCATGCGGCTCCAGAGCCGCGGGTTGCTGACCCGTGGTCTAAGTGGAGATTTTATTTTTATTTTTCCCCCAGTCGTCCAACTCACGGTGGTCCCCAAGGTGCTTTTTCAAAAGGCGACTGGACTTTCTTTTGTTTTTCCTTGAAGACGTTTCGCTTCCCGCCCAAGAAGCTTCTTCGGTTCTGACTGAACAGAGAAGGATGGAAGGCTGGTGGCAAGGAATATCAATCCTTGAACCCTCCGCCGTTCAGTCTGGACCGAAGAAGCTTCTTGGGCGGAAAGCAAAAAGTTTTCCGGGAAAAACAAAAGAAAGTCCACTCGCCTCTTGAAAAAGCACCTTACAGGATCCTTGCAACAAGATAAGGGAGTTCTTCGCCAACGCCCAAGCTCCCAGAGGAAAAAGGGGGAGAGAAATCTAATAAATAAATAAGGCTATCTGAGGAAAGATCCACAATGTGCTAGAAGCGCCTGAGGCAATGTTAACCAGCACAGTAAGTGGGCCGTAAATATTAACCAGTTTGGTTTAGTGGTTAAAGTGCCGCTTTAGAAAGCAGGACATGGTGAATTGTAGTCCCGCCTTAAGCATGAAAGCCGGGTGGGTGACTTTGGGCCAATCATCAGATGATGGAGAGTTCTAGTCCCACCTTAAAGGCATGAAATCCAGCTGGGTGACTCTATGCCAGGGGTAGGCAACCTTGGCTGTTTTATGACTTGTGGCTTCAACTCCCAGAATTCCTGAGCCAGCATGGGGGAACGATGGCCCCTTCGTGACTCGCGGACTTCAACTCCCAGAATTCCTGAGCCACTATGGCTCAGCATGGAAACCTCTCCCTTTCTCCTCAGCGTGGCTGGCTCAGGAATTCTGGGAGCTGAAGTCCACAAGTCATAAAAGAGCCAAGGTTTCCTACCCCTGGCCTAGGCCCCTTTATGACTTGTGGACTTCAACTCCCAGAATTCCTGAGCCAGCCATGCTGAGGGGAAAGGGAGAAGTTTCCAAGCTGAGCCATACTGGCTCAGGAATTCTGGGAACTGAAGTCCACAAGTCATAAGAGAGCCAAGGTTGCCTACCCCAGCTCTATGCCAATTACCAGAAGATGGAGAGTTCTAGTCCCACCTTAGGCATGAAAGCCAGCTGGGTGACTTTGGACCAATCTCTAAGGGATGGTGATTCTTAGTCCCGCCTAAAGATCTAAAAGCTGGCTGGGCTAACCACCAGGAGACAGCGAGTTTTAGGATCTCGTTTTGCAACCGGCGTTAAGTGGATCACTGCAACCATTAAGCCGGTTCGACTTTTGCCATTGACTCGGCTGACTGGAAGCTGGCTGAAAAGATTGCCCAGGATGATCATGTAACTCCAGGATGCTGCAACTGTCGCCAATACTTGCTGGTTGCCAAGCGTCCCAATTTTGACATGACCATGGAGATGTTACATAGGTACAAATGCCAAGACCAGCCGGAAGTCCCCTTTTTCAGAGCTGTTGTAACTCTCAACCGTCGCTAAAGAAACGGTTGTAAGTTGAGAACTACTTGTAGCTTCCTACATCCTTCTCTGGATGCGGATGTCCCCTTGCTGTTCTCCTGGGGCACCATTAGTGCCCAACATCCCCCGTTTCTTCCTCTCCAACCTACCGCCTCAGGCCGCCCTGCCACGGCGCTTGTGATGGTGGTTTGAGCCCCAAATCCTTTCTCTTCCACGGGAAGTTTAATGTCCTCTCTCTCGCCTCCAGCTGAAAGCCCCATGCCAGGCTTCAGTGGCTTTCTTTCGACGGAAGAGGAACCGTCCAAATCGGAAGGCGGAAGACGAATCGGACTTTCGGACACAGGGCTGGGGACCGGACGGCGAGGCTTGGCTCCCGTTTGGGTAAAGGACGGCTGGGCGCCGTTTGCTGGAGAGCTGCGAGACGAAGGATCCACGAAGAGTCGCGTCTGGTCTTCTGCTGACCTAGAGGAAGCTGCAGAGAAACAATAGGGCAACACGATTTATTTAACACACCAGTTGCACACTACACACTATGCATTTTCTGAGCATTCAAGAGCCACGCCCTCCCCCTTTGGGAGCGCATCATGAAACACCAAATACGAAGCACAGCACTACATTGAGCGCAAATAACCAGAAGGGGGTCCCCCCGACCTACAACCCTTCCTTTAGCGGCCGTTCGAAGTTACAACGGCAGTCACAAAAATGACTTAGGAGCATTTTTCACACTTACGACCGTTGTAGCATCCCCACAGATCAAAAACGGGATGCTTGGCAACCGGCATGTATGTACGACGGTTGTAGCATCCCGGGGTCCCAGCTGGCTTCTGACCATCAAAGTCAATGGGGGGGGGAAGCCGGGTTTCGCTTAACGACCGCCCGATTTGCAACAACAACCACGGAATAAACAGTAGTAAAACTGGGCCCGGCTTACTTATAAGTACGGCCCGGCTTAGAGACTGAAATTCTAGTCTCAATTATGGCCGTACGTTGAGGACAGCCTGCAAAAACTTGCAAGCATGTAGGGGAGTTGAAGTCCACAAGTCATAAAAGAGCCAAGTTTGAAGACCCCTGGTCTATGTGAACATCCCCTTTGGGGGTTCGCGCCCAGTTTTTCACCTGGCAGATTTTTCTCCTCTTTGTCCAGGCGACTGTCCACAACCAGCGGCTTTTCCTGCTTCGCATCTCCTCGGAGAGCGTGGACCTTGCGTTCCGCCCCCACCTTGCGTTCCGCCCCCAAATCCTCTCTCTGAACAGGCAAAGGGAACAAGACGCTATCGCTCGAATAATAATCCTCTTCTGGCTGATTACCAGACGTGCCAGTGGGCAACGGTGAAACTCTCCCGCTATCATGTGGGTGGGGCACATTCCCAAAACGCCCGTTTTTCACCGTCACCGGGCGGTGTTGGCGCCCGTCCCACTTCTGCTGCACGGGACCCCCCGCAGCTGAGGTTGGCGTGGTCGGGGGGAGAAGCGGCCTCTCTTCCACGAAACCTGGGATCGGAAGAGCCTCATTTTTACTATACGGATTTAGAGACTCGGTGGCTCTGTCCCTTCCGGCGGCCGCTCCAATGTTAGATGCCGAATGGCCGTCGTCGGAAGTAGAGGAAAAACCCGGCTCTCCTTTGTCTGTGCTCTGCAAAGGAGGAGGGAATGAGTGCTAATTTTATGTTAATTTTATAGATTGCCTCTGTGTGTGTATGTGTGTGTGTGTGTGTAATTTATATTATATAAAAATATTTATAAAGGTAAAGGTAAAGGTTTCCCCGCACATGCGTGGCTAGTCGTTTCCAACTCTAGGGGCCGGTGCTCATCTCCGTTTCAAAGCTGAAGAGCTGGCGCTTGTCCGAGGACGTCTCCGTGGTCATGTGGCCGGCATGACTAGACACCAGAGGCGCACGGAACGCTGTTACCTTCCCACCAGAGTGGTTCCTATTTTTCTACTTGCATTTTTATGTGCTTTCAAACTGCTAGGTTGGCAGAAGCTGGGACGCGTAACAGGCACTCACTCTGCTACACGGCACTCGGGATTCGACCCGCCAAACTGCCGACCTTCTGATCGACAAGCTCAGCGTCCTAACCCACCGAGCCACCGTGTCCCCCTAAAAATATTTATACTGATATTTATTTATATACATTTATATATATTATCTGGCACAGTGACCTAATGATGAAGACATTCGTCTCCCACTCAGAAAGTTGACAGTTCGATCCCAGGCAGCGACAGATGTTTCACAATCAGGGAGCAAAGAGAAAATATCTACTGTGAACTCCCATTGAGGAGTCAGGAAGGGCATCCAGCTAGTAAACGCTCAGCTCCATCTAGCTGTCCCAGCTCTGCCCCAAATTAAGGGATTACAGGGAGTTTTCATACATTGATTATACTGTCTGCTACCCATCTCTAAGGAAGAGTGGCAGTTAGGAGAAAGGAAATATAAATAAAGGAGGCAAAGCCATAAGCCTGGGACGATCGGATTTCTGCCTCCCACCCTACCATGACCGAGGCACAGAATTGGCAACGAGAAACAGACAGTCTGGTCCAGTGGTAAAGGCACCAGGCTACAAAGTGGGAGACAGTTGAGTTCTAGTCCCGTCTTAGGCAACAAAGCTGGTTGGGGTGACTTTGGGCCAATCACCAGGAGATGGTGAGTTCTAGTCTCGCCTTAGCCATGAAAACTGGCTAGATTACTTTGAGCTGCATTTCTTTCTTTTTTTTCCTCTCTCTTTTATTTCAACCCACCTCACAGGGTTATTGTTGTAGGAAAAACAGGAGGAGGAATGTTGTGTTGGATATGTTTGTTGCCTTGAGTTATTGGTAAAAATAATGAAGGCAGGAAATATATATACATATGTGTATGTGTGTGTGTGTGTGTGTGTGTGTATATGTGCGCACACACACACACACACACACACACACACGTTTGCTGCCTCGAGTTATTGGTTAAAAATGAAGGCAGAAAATATATATACATATGTTTGTGTGTGTGTGTGTATGTGTATGTATATGTGTGTGTATATATATGTGTGTGTACACACACACACGTTTGCTGCCTTGAGTTATTAGTAAAAATAATGAAGGCAGAATACACACACACAGAGACACAGAAAATGAAGAAAAAAATTAAAATTAAAATATATTAAATATAAAATAAAATAATGAAATGAAATGAAACAAAAATAAAAATAAAATAAAATGTACACATACCTCAGGATGTACCGCTAACTTGCTCTTTTCGGCTGGATGGCTGTTTTCTTGAACGGGAGTCTGGTAATCCCCCGTATCCTGGGGGGGCGGATTGGCAGGTGAAGCGGCCAATTGTGAGGGAAAGAAAGGACGGGCTTGGGCAACAAACCCGCACGGAGGTGCTGAAGCTGCTGGAGGGGTCCTTTGCGAGGCTGGGGGAGGACGTCATTGCACGCAGGCGGACATTAAATGTGGGGGAGAGAGAGGGAAAGGATAGAGTGTCAGCCCTACTAGGCAAACCAGACAGGAAATTGCCACCAGATAACCTAATTCCACTTTACAGGCAGTCCTCGACTTATAACCATTCCGTTTAGCGACCATTCAAACTTACAACAGTTAAAACTATGGGGAAAAATGGCTTAGGATGGTTTTTTCCACACTTACAACCGTTGCAGCATCCTCATGGTCACGTGATCAGAATTCGGCTGCTTAGCAATTGGCTCGTATTTACGAGGGTCGCAGCGTCCCCGGGGGGTCATGTGATTCCCCTTTTGCGACCTACTGACGAGCAAAGTCAATGGGGGGGGGGGGGGAGGAGCCGGATTCGCTGAACGACTGTGTGTCTAACTTAACATCTGCAGTGATTTGTTTAACGACGGTGGGAAGAAAGGCCATAAAAAGGGGGCAAAGCTCCCTTCACCACTGTCTCACTTAGCCAAGAGAAATGTTGGGCTCAATTGTGGTCGTAAGCTGAGGACCACATGTACCGTAAAATTATCCAGCTCAGGGCTATGCTCCCTGTCAGAGCGTGCACAGTCTTATTGCGCTGAGATAACCCAAGAGTAAACACAGTAAACAGTGGTTTGTATTAAATGGTGGTTTATCTTACACTATCTACAATATCATAAACCAGGAACAATATACATACACGTGCTTTTTTTTTTAACGGGTTTTTTACTATTTTATTGTCATTGTATTTTAATTGGGCATTGGTTTAATCTCTTTTTAATTTTTGTACTGTTATTTATTTATATATGCCCTGTTAACCGCCCTGAGTCCTTCGGGAGAAGGGCGGTATAGAAATTGAATAAACCTAAGAGAGAGTACACAACTATGGATCCTTCCCTTTTATATACAAAACTCTTAAAGAGACACAAACTCTGCTTGCTCTTAAAGAGACACAGACCCTGCTGAGTCATTCCCATCATTACGTCTTACATTATGTCAGCTGGTTAGCTTTTAAATCATAACCTTGACACTCCCTTATCTGACCGTAGCCTAGGTAGGCATCCCTTGGTTCTGTCTCCCAAAGTCTTTCCCACATACAAGCATTCCCTGACTTACGACCATTCATTGAGCCCACAGCTAACCAAACTTGGCAACATTTGAGACTTGTCGACTTCAACTCCCAGAATCCCTCAGTGTGGCCAGCTGAAGAATTCTGGAAGTTGAAGTCCGCAAGTCTTCAAAGTTGCCAAGTTTGGAGAGTCCCTGATTTATCCATTGTTCACAGTTAACAACGGCCCTGAAAAAGGGGGCATGATTGGTTCGCGGCGTTTAGAGCGTGTCCCCACGGTCATGGGGTCAAAATTCAGGAGCCTGGCAACCTGCATTGCAGCATCCCGGGGTCACGTGATCCCCTTTTGCGACCTTCAATGGGGGAAGGCAGATTCACTTCACAACTCATTGATCCTCGAAGGACAGAATGTCTCTTAAGGACAGAATCAGCCTAAAACTAAGGAGAAATTTCCCGACAGTGAGAACAATTAACCAGCGGAACTGCCTGCCTCCAGAAGTTGTGGGTGCTCCGACACTGGAGGTTTTTAAGAAGACATCGAACAACCCCCTGTCTGAAATGGTATAGGGTCTCCTGCCTGAGCAGGGGGCTGGACTAGAGGATCTCCAAGTTTCTTTCCAACTCTTGTTATTCTTAACAACTGTGGCAAAAAAAGATTGTAAAATGGGGTTCAACTCACTTAACAACTGCCTCACTTAGCAACGGAAATTCCGCTCCCAATTGTGGTCGTAAGTCGAGGACTACCTGTATTGCAGGGCTGGCTACCGGAGAAGACAAATACTTTAGGCAGGGATGAACAAATCCACACTGCACCCAGGCCCTTGATTCTTTATTTGAGACCTCCAAAGTCCTTCCAGACCTTCTTTTTGATGGTGGGGTGGCCTTGGGTGGGTGGGTGGTGATCCCAAGGATTGCAAAACCTCACAAAGCCCAACTTTTTTGCCCCCCCCAAGGAGCCCAAACCACCTGATTTGCAACAGAAGGGGAAAAAAACAGCTTACGGAGGAGGTTGGCGTGATACACGCTTTCCAGCTTGTCAGCCAGGTCGCCCATGTTTTGCTCGCGGAGAGCCTCCACAAACAGAGGCACCCAGCCTTCCCGGCAGCACAAGCGTTGCAAGAATTCAAACGTGCTCGCGTTGTTTCCCTCGATGGAGCAGGACGCTCGGATCTTTTGCTATGAAAGAGAAAGAATAAAAAGTAAAATCGGTGTAGGTTCCCCCTGTCCAGTCCTACCGTCTCCGCTTCTTCACCGAGGGAGCCAGCATTTGTCCGAAGATACTTCCATGGGTCATGTCGCCGGCACGACGGTACGCCGAGACTCGCAGAAGGCCATTACCTTCCCACCAAAGCGGAAGGACTTCCGGTTTGCGGAGGTGGCCGCCATGGCCGTCTGGAAGGTGAGCTCCGTCTTCCGCGTCCAGTTTCGCTTCGCTGGGGGACCCTGGAAAGGGTTGAAAGTCGCCCTGTAGGGGCGACTAGCAAGGAGGAGATCCCTGTTGGATCATGGGAAGGCGGTATCCCTTCCGCTTGATCCAGGGCAGCCCTCCAAACCGGGGGACAAAAGACCAGCCAAGTTTGTTCAATTACGTGTACTGTATTCTATGAAAGGTTATAGCCAAATAACCAGAAAAAGGAAGCACAACTTGCTTAGGTTGATCTCGGGTAGCTTTCCTTCATCTGATTGTAGCCAATGAGCACGAGCGTTTAGAGAGCCAATCAGGTGTCATCTTGTTTTGGCAATGAGCCAATCGGATCACAGTAGGATCCAGTTATTGATGTCCTGTATTGAAGCTGAGAGGAGGACATTTGTCAGTGTGTTATGTGATCACTTATCGTCGGTTGGTTTTTTTTGTGTGTTCTTTCACTTAGTGAGCTTGTAAAACGTAATAAAATTAAAGCAACGGTGCAAAGACTTGACTGGTTGCCCAGAAAGCGATATAAAATAGCATTATTAAGTGAACAAGGCTACAGTTATAAAGAAATTAGAAGAAAAACTGGTGGAAAATTAACCAAAGGCGGCATTTCTAATGTACACTTTTCCCAAAAGGTTTCCACAATTTTGGCCACTATCGTACATAAGCTATCGATGTGAAAACCTCAAAAAATCTTGACCAGCGACACAAATTTTTTGCACAAGAGATCCGTGTGTGTGTGTGTGTGTGTGTGTGCACGTGTGAAAGTAATCGTGTAATTACCCTGTCTGTGTCTGTCAAACACCGCAAATGGATCATTTGGCTCACTTGGACGCGATGGAACATGGTTAGATTGCGGTCAACATATCTCTTCACCGCCTCCTCAGCAAATTCGCTTCCCCGGCCAGACATCTTGAGTTAGTAACTAGGAAAAAGAACAGTAATAGCTTAATCTAAGATGACAAGGCAGTTTTCAACTTACAACCGTTCATTTAGGTTTTTAGGTTTAGGTTTTATTGTATTTGTATACCGCCCTTCTCCCGAAGGACTCAGGGCGGTGAACAGGGCATACATAAAAATACAAGATACAAAAATTAAAAAAGAATTAAATAATAGCCCAGTTAAAACAGTCGGTAACAATATACAATATAAAAATCCCCATTAAAAATCCTATTAAGACCCCAACATATCCCCATCAGGCCAGGCCAGCTTGTACAAATAGATGGGTCTTCAGACCGCGTCGGAAGGAGCGAAGGTCCGATGCCATCCGGAGCTCAACCGGCAGCTGATTCCATAAAGCCGGAGCGCCCACAGAGAAGGCCCTCCCCCTGGGGGTCACCAGCCGACATTCTCTGACCGGAGGCACCCTGAGGAGGCCCGCTCTGTGGGAACGCACAGGGCGGAGGGAAGTTGACGCCGGCAGCAGGTGGTCCCCGAGGTACTCCGGACCCATGCCATGTAGGGCCTTAAAAACCATTACCAAAACCTTGAATCTCACCCGGAAGACAACTGGTAACCAATGCAGCTCGCGGAGCAAAGGTGTAACATGGGAGTACCGGGAAACTCCCAAGACAACTCTCGCGGCTGCATTCTGTACCAGCTGGAGCCTCCGAGTGGTCTTCAAGGGAAGCCCCATGTAGAGAGCATTGCAGTAGTCCAGACGAGAGGTCACGAGCGCATGAGTGACCGTACACAGGGCATCCCGATCTAGATAGGGCCGCAACTGGCGCACCAGGCGAACCTGGGCGAAAGCCCCCCTAGTCACAGCTACTATATGATCTTCCAGGGTGAGCCGTGAATCTAGGAGGACTCCCAAGTTGCAAGCCCTATCTACGGGGGGTAAAAGCTTAGTGTTAAGATTCAAAGTTACAAGAGGACTGGAAAAAGGGACTGCTGACTATTTTTTACACTTATGACCGTTGCAGCATCCCTGTGGACATATAATCAAAATTTCAGATGCTTGGCAACTGACTCATATTTGTGACGGTCGCAGTGTTCCGGGCGATCTTCAGATAGGCAAAGTTAATGGGGAAACCAGATTCCACTGAAATAATGCATCCTGATTAGAAGGCGTTTGTCCCCAAGCAGAATAATATTAAGCACGGTTTTCAATGTTACTGACATTTTTTTTTTAAAAAAAATTAAATAGCGGCTAGGATTTTTCAGGATGCAGGGGGAAAAAGCCTTTGACAAGCTGGAATGGCTTTTAATGCTTGCACTTTTTAAGAAAGTGGGTTTGTGATTCACATTTTCTTGCAAGGATTCCTCCTTTATTTTTAGTGGTATTAGAACCTGGAATTAAATTAGCAAAGCAGGAACATTAATTGAAATAATTTCCTGATGACACTGTGCTCACAATTGTTCAACCTAAAATCCAGAACTGATAGCATGTTTTTCCAATTAACAAACTATTCCAAAAATCAGATTTATCTCCAAGAAAGCAAAAACGATTACCCATCGAACTGAAAAAAAATAAAATAAAATGTGACTTGTTTAGATCTATTTTTTTCTTTCAAAGTTGGCGGCTTTAAGGCAAGTGGACTCACCTCCCAAAATTCCCTAGCCAGCTGTTCAAGGAATTCTGGGAGTCCACGCATCTTAAAAGTTATCTGGTTTCAGAAACACTTGTTTAAGATGGAAAACCTAAATGTCTCTTGGCTAGGAAGAATTCCATTATTAAAAATAAGCATCCGACCAAGAATTTTCTTTTTCAAATGATTCTAGTGCAGACAGACAAATATTAGATGAGCGGCACAAACAAGTATTAAAATACGTAAGGTAAAAGGTAAAGGTTCCCCCGCACATGCGTGCTAATCGTTTCCGACTCTAGGGGCCGGTGCTCATCTCCGTTTCAAAGCCGAAGAGCCAGCGCTTGTCCGAGGATGTCTCCGTGGTCATGTGGCCGGCATGACTAGACGCCAAAGGCGCACGGAACGCTGTTACCTTCCCACCGTAGTGGTCCCTATTTTTCTACTTGCATTTTGACGTGCTTTCGAACTGCTAGGTTGGCAGAAGCTGGGACGAGTAACAGGCGCTCACTCTGCTACGCGGCACTCGGGATTCGACCCGCCAAACTGCCAACCTTCTGATCGACAAGCTCAGCGTCCTAACCCACTGAGCCACCGCATCCCTTTTAAAATACGTACAGACCCGTAAAGAAATATAATAAAAGCTTAGCAGAAAGTGGGTGTAAAAATGGATATTTAAAGGTTGAAGTCCTCGACCTACGACAACAATGGCGCCCAATATTTCTGTTGCTAAGCGAGATAGTTACGTTTTGCCCCATTTTATCACCTTTCTTTCCACTGCAGTTCTTAAACTACTAAAAAAGTTGTTAAGTGAATCTAACTCCCTCCACTGACTTTGCTTCTCAGAAGGTCGCAAAAATGTGTGTGGGGGGAGGGTCACACAACCCAGGGACACTGCAACGGTCATAAATACGAACCAGTTGCCATGGGGATGCTGCCAGGGTCATTAAGCGTGAAAACTGATCGTTAAGTCAACTTTTTTCAACCCTGTTCTAATTTTGACCGGTCTCTGAACGAATGGCCGTTAAGTCGGAGACTATCTGCATTTATTTTATTTTATTTTGTTTATTTTAATTCCATTTATATCCCACCCTTCTCCGAAGACTCAGGGCGGCTTACAAGCTTAGCAGTAAGCTTATATTTGAAATATAAAATGCTTTTTAATGCTTGGGGTCTCTCTGTGGTGATAAGTCTTTGTAGCATTGTCTTTCCATTAAATAATGTTATTATCTTCCCTGTTCAAAGAAAAAAAAAGTGAAAACTGCTTTCAGAAACCGATAAGGACTTGGCACTTCCTAGGAAAGCCGTTTGAAGGTCATTCAAGTGCCGCTTACAAGGGCCTTCAGTTGCAAGCTGTTTACACCCTTGTGTTGCCAACGTACCAATAGCAGCTGGCTGGTGCATCCGACAAAGATGCCATTTCTCAACGCTAACTGTCCCTTTCTTGGTAACGCCTCAGTCGACTCCCAGTTCTTGAGATTATCTGAGCTGCCCATAAACCTGCTGGCACAGGGGTCTCCAACCTTGGCAACTGTTAAGACTTGTGGACTTCAACTCCCAGAATTCCTCAGCCACCCGTGCTGTTGAAGCATGGGAACTGAAGTCCACGAGTCTTAAAAGTTGCCGAGGTTGGAGACTCCGGTGGCTGCAGGCTTCCCGTCGTTGACCTCTACGTAGGTAAAGGTTTCCAAATAAAACACTAAAGATTAACTTCCAGAAGATTTGAGAGAGAGAGAGAACAAGGTGGACTAGCGGCTCCACATTTCAAATTTGTTAGCGCTTAATATGGGACTCCCTTAATGGCTCAGTCACTTCAACCAGAGGAGCAGGACGTCTAAACGATAGGCAGAAAGAACTTTGGGCTGATGCAAAGAGGAAAAAAAAGTTTATTAAGAAGTCCTAAAAGAGAGTTTGACTTAGTGGTTAAGGCTGCAGGCTGGAAAATGGGAGACAGCGAGTTCTAGTTCTGCCTTAGGAAGAAAAGGTGGCTGGGTGACTTTGGGCCGATCACCAGGATACTATGAATTCTAGTCCCACCTTAGGCATGAAAGCCCGCTGGCTGACTTTGGGCCTATCACCAGGAGATGGTGAGTTCTAGTCCCACCTTAGGCATGAAAGCCCGCTGGCTGACTTTGGGCCTATCACCAGGAGATGGTGAGTTCTAGTCCCACCTTAGGCATGAAAGCCCGCTGGCTGACTTTGGGCCTATCACCAGGAGATGGTGAGTTCTAGTCCCACCTTAGGCATGAAAGCCCGCTGGCTGACTTTGGGCCTATCACCAGGAGACGGTGAGTTCTAGTCCCACCTTAGGCATGAAAGCCCGCTGGCTGACTTTGGGCCTATCACCAGGAGACGGTGAGTTCTAGTCCCACCTTAGCCATGATAGCCGGCTTGAGGACTTTGGGCCTATCACTAGGAGATGGTAAGTTCTAGTCCCACCTCAGACATCAAAGCCTACTGGGTGATTTGGGGGCCAATCCACCAGGAGACGATGAGTTCTAGTCCTGCCTTAGTTACGAAAACTAGCTGAACAACTAGGTCAGGGGTCTTCAAACTTAGTCCTTTTACGACTTGTGGACTTCAACTCCCAGAATTCCTCAGCCAGGCATGCTGGCTGAGGAATTCTGGGAGTTGAAGTCCACAAGTCATCAAAGGGCCAAGTTGGAAGACCCCTGAACTAGGTCAATCCTTCTCGCTTTAGAGTGGGGAAAATCAGAGGAAGAGGTGATATTCTGCTGCCTTGAGTTTTTAATAAAAACAATTAAGAAAGGCGGGATGTAAACTAAATAAATAAATGGATGTTACACTGAATGTCTGGGACAATCACACAGAAAGATTAAGTGCAGAGTTTTCTCCCCTTACCCGGTTATTAAATGTCTATTTTCATGACGTGGAAAATAATCACAAATGCTCTCAGTGGAAAGTTAATAAGCTCGTTCAGAAGATTTATTTGTAACAAGACAAAGATAAGAGACTCTCTTTGGCTGCATTTCCAAATCTCATAACACACAAATTCCAACGTCTTATTTCTGAAAAGTTGGGGAAATACAATTTAGAACAGGGGTCTTCAAACTTGGCATGCGTGC
>NC_138209.1:3959571-3974571 GCF_964194415.1 Vipera berus | reverse complement strand
AGAGTGAAGGGGAGAGAAAAAGGGAGGGAGGGAGGGAGAGAGAGGGGGGAAGAGGGTAAAAGAGGGAAGGGGACAGAAAAGGAGGGAGAGAGGGGGAGAAGAGGGAGGAAATAGAGACGGGGAGAGAGGAGAAGGAGAAAGAAGGAAGAAGAGAGTGAAGGAAAGGGGGGGAGAGGGAGGGGAGCAAGGGGAGAGGGAGGGAGGGGGAATGAGGGAAGGGAGAGAAGGAGAGGGACGGCGGGGAGAGAGGGAGAGGGGCAAAAGAGGAGGGAAAGGGGAGATAGGTGGACAGAGAGAGGAAACGAGGGAGAGAGAAGAAGGAGGGAAGGAGAGAAAGGGAGAGAGAGAGAGTAGGGCAGGAGAATGGCATAGTCTGGTTCATTCTACCCAGGCAACGGTGCGACTTTGCAGAGGTTGGGTCTGTGGCCCGGCGGGTGCTGCAACCTTGCCATTACCGTATCGCCGAGCTGAGGGGGTGGTCCTAGGCTGGCCTCCTTGGGAAGAAACGGCCCCTCTGCAATCCACTCTTTGGCAGGAATCCGGTTGCCCCTGAACCCTTGCTGGCTGGGGGATTCTGGGGGCTGAAGTCCACACATCTTAAAAAGTTGCCACGGTTGAGAAACCCACCCCTGGTCTCCGGCGGTAAGAGAGTAGCTTTTACTCCCCCTTCAGAAACCCTTCGCGGCAGGCAGCGTTTCTCAACACCGGCAACTTCTAAGGTGTGTGAACTTCAACTCGAGGAAATCCTAGCGATGGTCAGGTTGGCTGAGGAATTCTGGGAGTTGAAGTCCCCACCTTGCTGAGATGGAGAAACACTGTTTTGCGGCCTGCGAAATCCTTTCTCGCCAGTGTTTTAAGGCAGGGCTTCTCACCCTTGGCGATTATAAGATGGGTGGACTTCAAATCCCAGAATTCCCCAGCCAGCAAGGCTCCAAGGCCTGCCCAAGCTGGCTGGGGAATTTTGGGAGTTGAAGTCCACCCATCTTAAAAGTCCCCGAGGCTGAGAAACGCTCTTTTAAGGCCCGATTTTCAGCTTGAGGTTTAGACCACTCGGAGGCTGAAATAGCTGTGGCACCTTTTCCAACTAATAAAGGTGTGGATGGTTATCAGATTTCATCAGCTGCAACGTTTTTTGGAGGGGGGGGACCACCCCCCCTGAAGAAAGCTGAAACTCAGCCAAGCTTTGACCTTATCATAACACAGGCTAGTCGGAAAAGCGACTGCCAGAGACTGTTTTTTTTTTTAAACTATGCTTCTTTTTAATATGACGGTATAGTTTCATTTGTAAACCTTCCCAAGGTTACGCAGGTGAAATGGAATTGAGATTTTATTCATGCATTGTTCGTTCGTTCATTCATTCATTCATTCTTTCATTCATCATTCATTCATTCATTCATACACCACCTTTTTATTTTTACAAGTAATTCAAAGACACCTATTTTCCCTACAGTAACAACCCAAAGGTATTAGAATAGAAAGCAGGAGTCTCCCTCCCTCCCTCCCTCCCTCTCCTTCCCTCCTTCTCCCTCCCCCTCTCTTTTACTCTCCCTCCCTCCCTCCTTCTCCCCTCCCTCTCCCTCTCTCTCACCGTCCCTGTCTCCCTCCCTCACTCTCCCTTCCTCCTCCCTCTCTTTTCCTTCCTCTCTCTCCCTCTCCCTCCTTCCCTCTTCCTCCCCCTCTCTCTTTTACTCTCCCTCACTCTCTCCCTCCCTCCTTCTCCCTCTCTCTCACCTTCCCTCTCTCCCTCCCTCTCCCTCCCTCCCTCCGGAGGAGAGTTGTAGGGCTGGGGCAGAAGTACACGTACCGCCAGAGTACACCGAATTCCTCGAGGTTTTCAGTGAGCAAGAATGCGATCTCTTGCCTCCCCATCGACCGACGGACTGCGCGATTGAGCTGGAGCCGGGGGTCAAACTGCCTAAGCCCCGGATGTATGCCATGACCCCACGGGAGATGACAGAACTCCGGAATTACATCGACAAGAATCTTGCACGGGGGTTCATACAACCGGCTCGCTCGCGGATGGCAGCACCAGTTCTTTTTAGGGAGAAGAAAGACGGGGGCCTGTGTCTTTGTGTGGACTACCGGGGGGTCAACGCAGTGTGTGTTGAACATTTGTATCCACTGCCCTTAATGAAAGACATGTTGTCCCACCTGGCTAAGGGGAGGGTGTTTACCCGCTTGGACTTGCGCGAGGCCTATTATCGGGTGCGTATCAAGAGAGGAGGCGAGTGGAAAACGGCGTTTAACTGCCCATTGGGCAGCTACCAATTCCGTGTAATGCCATTCGGACTCCAGGGCGCCCCCGCCGTATTCATGCAACTAATGAATCAAGTTTTGCATGAACATTTATACAGGGGGGTGCTCGTGTATCTTGACGACATCCTTATATATACGGAGACACTGGACCAGCACGTTGCCCTTGTGCGCCAGGTTCTGCGGAAACTCCTAGAGGCACGATTGTACGTGAAATTATCAAAATGTGAATTTCACGCGTCTCGACTGGACTACTTGGGCTATCGGGTCTCGGCGGCCGGGATCGCAATGGATCCAAAGAAAGTGGAGGCTATACTGCAGTGGCAAGCCCCGGGGACCAGACGACAGCTACAGAGCTTCCTGGGGTTTGCCAATTTTTACCGCCAATTCATACCATCTTTCGCTGCAGTAGCCCTTCCGCTAACAGACTTGTTAAAAACCAAGAAGTTAGCGGTGAAACCACGGCAAGGGTCGCGTGTAACGTGGACCATAGACTGTTAACGGGCCTTCGAGACCCTGAAAGGTTTGTTCACCCGAGAGCCCATACTTTTGCACCCCGACCCAGCAGCGCCATACGTTGTGCAAGCAGATGCTAGCAACGTGGCAGTCGGAGCTGTCCTATTGCAGCACAACAGTGAGGGCGCATTGCAACCCTGTGCTTATGCGTCCAAAAAGCTATCGACCACCGAACGCGCCTGGGCTATCTGGGAAAAGGAGGCCTACGCCGTTCGGTGGGCGTTGGAGACGTGGCGGCATCTCCTAGAGGGGGCAGAGAAGCCCTTTGAAGTATGGACGGACCATAGGAATTTAGAAGCCCTGCAATCCCCACGTAAGTTGGCCCCTAAGCATGTGCGGTGGGCCCTGTATTTCAGGCGGTTCAGGTTTACCCTGAAATACGTCCCAGGGGGGAAGAATTTCCTGGCGGATGCCCTCTCGCGGCTTCCGCAGTATGACAACCAGCGGGAGGAGGTGGTGCAAGCTCTTATCCCTCCTCTCGGCCCAGAGATGGTACGGGCTGCACAGGACAGTATTGTAGCTGACCTTGAACAGCGGCTGAAAAAAGCTTTGGCGGGAGATGGCTGGCTACAGCAGCACCCGCAGCTCCTAACCCGACGGGACGACCTGGCCTGGTATGGGAGTAAGATGTACATGCCGCAGACCCTGCGAAACGCTGTACTTTATAGGTGTCATGATGCCAAGCAGGCCGGACACCTCGGGTTCCTGAAAACTCTGCACCTTGCTAGACGTCAGTTCTGGTGGCCCGGGATGAGGCGGCAGGTCAAAGATTATGTCCAGCGTTGCCGCACGTGTGCTATGGCCAAACCCCGGCCCAGAAAACCAGCGGGGCTTTTACAGACAGTGGCGGACCCCAGCCGGCCATGGCAGGACATCGGGATGGATTTCATCGTTGACCTACCACAGAGCCGGGGGTACACTGTTATCTGGACCATAGTTGACTTGTTTTCTAAACAGGCCCATTTTGTTCCATTGAGGGGCTTGCCCTCGGCCCAGCGTCTGGCCTGGCTCTTTATTACCCACGTGTACCGTTTACACGGGGCGCCTAGACGTGTTATTTCGGACCGAGGAGAACAGTTCACCGCCAGATTTTGGCGTGAATTCCTCCAGTTCATCGGGTCATCTCAGGGATTAAGCTCGGGGTATCATCCCTGCACGAACGGTGCTGCTGAACGGGCCAACGCAGCTGTAGAGCAATACCTACGCAGTTATGTCTCGTACCAGCAGGCAGACTGGGCTGACCTATTGGCGTTTGCAGAAATCGCCCACAACAACGCTGTGCACAGTAGTACTGGTCTCCCGCCGTACACAGTGGTGTCTGGCTACGACTTCCCTCCTGTTCCCGAGTGCGACCAGGGATCGGCTTCCCCTTGTCAACCCCAGGAGTGGATGCTACAAGTGAGAAAGGCATGGGCAGCAACCAAGGAGGCCCTGAACAAGCAAGCCAGTATCGTAAAGGCCCAAGCAGATAAGAAGCGCCAACCGTTCTACACTCCAGGGTTGGGGACTGGGTGTACTTGTCTACAAAATACTTGAGGTTACAATTACCTAGCAAGAAGCTCGGCCCTAAATATATAGGTCCCTTCGAGGTCACCCACATCATCAACCCGGTTACGGTGCGCCTCTGGCTGCCTAAATTTCTGGGCAAGGTGCATCCCGTGTTTCACGGCAGCTTGCTAAAACCAGCCCCTGTTCCTGTCCGGGGGGATCCAGTAGGGCCGGGGCCTGTAAGCGATGGACAATATGAGATACAGGAGATTCTGGACTCCAGAGGGCGGAGAGGGTGACTGCAATACCTGGTGCTTTGGAAAGGGTATCCGATTACTGAGGCATCCTGGGTGGCGGAATCGAATGTGCAGGCCCCTAGATTAGTTAAGGCGTTCCACCAGAGGCACCCTGGTAAACCCTCGGGAGGGGGTCGAGGGGAAACTGTTGCTCTCCTTGGTGCTTGTTTGACTTCTCCGTCTTGCCTTCCAGGAGGAGCCTTGGTAGAAGGGGCCGACTGTCGAGCCCCTCGGGCTCGACATTCTCACCGGGTGAGGGTTCCAGTCGCCGCCTGCAGTCCGCAGCCACAGCCGCAGCCGCGCCTAACAGCTGATCCGCGGCTGAAGGAAGCCCCGGGCGCCCACGCTGGAGCTGCAACGTCTCGCTCAGCTGCTCGGCTCAACCAGCTGTTCAGCGGCCGATAGGGATCCCGGGCGCCCGCGCTAGGCCTGTATCGCAGCCGCGCCTAACAGTTGATCCGCGGCCGACGGAGGCCCCGGGCGCCTACGCTGGAGCCGCAACATCTTACTCAGCTGCTCGGCGGCTGACGAAGGTTCCGGGCGCCAACTCCGAGGCCGCGTCTGCTCGCACAGCTGATCGGCGGCCGGCAGCGCGGGGCAAAGGACCTGCCCCTGCTCGGACGGTTGTTGAGTGGCCGACAGCGGGTCTCGTCACACATGGGGGGGTTACGCCAGCCTTAACAACGGGTGTGACACGAAACACAGGGTTGGTGGAGGGGAGCACGTTAGGGATTCCAGGGGGTGAGAGAGGGGGATCTTGGACTTACGCCTTCTTTCGCGCAGTATGGACTTCGGCGCCAGAGGCGGAAGCGGGGCGTGGGGCGACAGGATAGAGGGGTGGGGTTTTGTGTGGTTTAGGCGGATGCTGGTCTGCGTAGGGGAGGGTGGAGCTGACGGGTGGGGCTGATGGGTGGGGCTATTACTCAATTAGTAGTTGCGTTTAAAAGAAGTGTTGGGACGAGTGGTTCCCAGCGCTGACTTTATTCATGTTTAGAGATTCTGCTATTAAAGGTACTCTTTCCAGTCATCCGTACTTCGTCGTGGTTTTTCCTGTGTGCTTGTTGATCCGGCGAAGACGAGGAGTTGACACTCTCTCCCTCTCCTTCCCTCCCTTTCCCCCTCTCCTCCCTCCCTCTCCCTCCCCCTCTCTCTTTTACTCTCCCTCACTCTCTCCCTCTCCCTCCTTCTCCCTCTCTCACCTTTTCTCTCTCCCTCCCTCCCTCTCCCTCCCTCCTCCCTCTCCCTCCCTCCCTCCCTCTCCCTCCCTCTCTCCCTCCTTCCCTCCTCCCTCTGTCTTTCCCTCCCTCCATCTCTCTCTCTCTCTCTCTCCCACCCACCTCACAGGGTTGTTGTGGGGAAAAGAGAAGGAGGAAGGCATGTTGGATACTTTCACCGCCTTGAATTATTTGTAAAAACAATAAGGGCAGGGTACAAGTAAATAAAACATAATTTCATGTCCCCAAATGGCACAAATGAAGATCCCATGGATATTTCCTTAGTCTGAAAACAGCACCATCCTTCTGGATCCTTTTTCAAACCAAGGAACGGAGTTATCGGATCTTCGTTGATCTTTTTTTTTCTGGGCTTCAATAAACTACAACTTCCTTTGCTTTGATCAGTTGATTGAGCGGCATCAAGTCAGCTTTGATTCTTGGCCGCCACAAAGCTTTTCTCCACGATGATCTGTCCCTAACCTGGACCACACCTAGAATGCTGCAACCAATTTTGGTCACCACACTACAAAAAAGACGTTGAGACTCTGGAGAAAATCCAGAGAAGAGCAACTAAGATGATCCAAGGCCTGGAGGCTAAAACATACGAAGAACGGCTGCGGGATTTGGGTCTGGCTAGTCTAAAGAAAAGAAGAAATAGGGGAGACATGATAGCAGCATTCCAGTATTTGAGGGGCTGCCACAAAGAAGAGGGGGGTCACGTTATTCTCCAAAGCACCAGAGGGAAGGACAAGAAACAACGGATGGAAACTGATCAAAGAAAGAAGCAATCTGTAGTTATAACTTCCTAACAGCGAGGACAATTAACCAGTGGAACAGCTTGCCACCAGAAATCGTGGGTGCTCCATCTCTGGAAGTTTTTAAGAAGAAACTAGACAGTCACATGTCTGAAAATGTTATACATTCTCCTGCTTGAGCAGGGGGCTGGACTAGAAGACCTCCAAGGTCCCTTGTAGCTCTATTCTATTCTACCCTGATCTTCCCACATTGCTCTTGTAAACCAACTCCATCCACGTTGATTGTCCTCCTCTTCTCTTTCCTTCCACCGTTCGCAGCATTAGAGTCTTGACCATCCAGTCTCCAGGCTGTGGCTTGATTTCACTTGGAACTGCGCCCAAATTTGCCTCAGGTCCTCTAGAGCAGTGTTTCTCAACCTCAGCATACTTAAGCTGTGTGGACCACAACTCCCAGAATTCCCCAGGCAAGAAAGCCAGCTGGGGAATTCTGGGAGTTGAAGTCCACAACATCCTACAGTTGCTAAGGTTGAAAAACACTGCTCTAGAGGGATGAGAGATGAACTCCATGGAAACTTAAGACACCCTACATAAGGAACTGCCATGCGAGTCTGTATGTTCCTGTAATTCTTCATTGCGTCACTAGATGGCACAACAGGGTCAAAACATTCCGAATTTTTCTCCAGGGGAAATGAATCTTCCATTTGTGACAACAGGGGTCTTCAAACTTGGCCCTTTTATGACTTGTGGACTTCAACTCCCAGAATTCCTCAGCCAGAGGGTTGAGGAATTCTGGGAGTTGAAGTCCACAAGTCGTAAAAGGGCCAAGTTTGAAGACTCCTGATGTAGACTTGAAGAGGAGTGGACTTCAACTCCCAGAATTCCTCAGCCAGCACAAGTCATAAAAGGGCCAGGTTTGAAGATCCCTGACCAAGGCCTTCTGGGAGTTGAAGTCCACAAGTCATAAAAATGGCCACAGTTCCCCCATGCTGGCTGAGGAATTCTGGGAGTTGAAGTCCACAAATCATAAAAGGGCCAAATTTGAAGACCCCTGATCTACAAGCTAGTTGTCGACTTAAATAGCAGTTCATTTAGTGACCATTCACAACAGCACAGAAAAAAAGGACCATTTTTCACACTTCTGACCTATAGTCGTGTGATCAACATTCAGACGCTTGGCAACTGACTCAAATTTATAATAGTTTGCAGTGTCCCTGGGGTCACGTGATCCCCTTTTGCCACCTTCTGAGAAGGAAAGTCGATGGGAGAAGCCAGATTCACTTAGCAACCGTATTCCTAACTTCATGACTGCAGTGACTCGCTTAACAACCGTAGCAAGAGAGGTGGTAAAATGGGGCAGAACTCCCTTAACATATGTCTCACTTAGCAACAGAAATGTTGGGCTCCCTTCTGGTCCTAAGTTGAGGACTACCTGTAAGGGTGGGATAGAAAAAATAAATGTGTTTCACTTTTTTTTTGGCTTTTTGTATTATATGTTGCACATAAACTTTACGCTGATATGTGACCCCCGTCACTATTAATGGGGAAAAAGAAAAAAATTCAAAAGCGCAGGAGAGGATTAGAAGAAACATGCATTTGGCTGAGTTCCGGAAAATGTTGATGCTGGTTTTGCCACGAAATGGCCAAAGGCTACTTTCAAAATCCAGGAAACCTTGCAAATATAGCACACCCTGTGGCCTTTTACCGAATCCTCCTAACCGACCACGTTACACACTACACATCCTCTTCACAACCTGTTTTCCTTGTTACCTTCCGGGAGGAGGGGGCTCCGTGGTACCCGAAGTAGAACATCCAGATTCAGCCATAGTTTCATTCCATACAGCAAGAACCTTGTGAACTCTCAAGTTTCCTCCTTCCGTTATATATTCAAGATGGACGGTATTTAATATTTATTTGTCACGTATATGTAGGGGTGTGGGTCTACACATATGTTGTAAATAGTATGTTTTAGGTATGTGTCATGTATGTGTTTCACTTTGAGAGCGGGCAACTAAATTTCATTCTGGATGTGTGCCGTTGTGCCCACAGTAAAAAAAAAAATGACAATAAAGGTTATCTTATCTTTATCTAATTCAGGGTGGGTGACCCGTGGACGGAACTGTGGTTCAGCTGTTGAAATCCATCCTTACGAGACTTGGGGTCACACCGTCTGGAGAAGATGAGATAAAGGTCTTGTAGAAGGACACGAACGTTGGTAGTAAGGTAGGAGAAAAAGAAGGAGGAAGAGCAATCTTGCTGGCCTCGCCACTCAGGAACGCCTGACTGGAAAAAAATGGGCTCAACTACAAAAGTAGGCCAGCTTTGGCAACTCTTAAGATGCCGGGACTTCAACTCCCAGGATTCCCTCGCCACACATCTGAAAAGTTGCCAAACACAGCTCTAGAGAAAGTTCCTTTCTGCTGTGTCTAGAAAACTGGCTGAAAATTCAAGGTTGCAGCAGTGTGCATTCTGTGTTGGGAGGAAAGAACTACCAAATGCGGTATTTCCAGGTAAACTGCTCCTGGACTGGGGAGCTTGATTTAATTAACTTGGTTTACTGTCTTCAATGAGTCCCCCCACCACCATTGGTTTATTGGATTTTGTTATTATTATTATTATTATTGTTGTTGTTGTTGTTGTTGTTGTTGTTGTTGTTATTATTATTATTATTATTATTATTATTATTATTATTATTATTATTATTATTATTATTTTCCCCCTAACCTTCCTAGTGTTTTTCTATCAGGTGCAAGATCTGCTTTTGTCAGTGTTGATCCAGTAGTTGCAACAGGGATTGACCCACCAGCTTGTCACCCGAGCCCTGATATTGTGGGCTGAGAGAGAGGGACCAGCCCAAAGTGACCCAATTGACTGCCATGCCTAAAGCGGGACTAGAACTCTCCGTCTCCTGGGGATTGGCCCATAGTCACCCAATTGGCTGTTATGCCTAAGGCGGAACTAGAACTCTCCTTCTCCTGGTGATTGGCCCAAAGTCACTCAGCTGGCTTTCATGCCTAAGGTGGGACTAGAACTCACCGTCTCCTGGGGATTGGCCCAAAGTCACTCAATTGGCTGTTATGCCTAAGGCAGGAGTAAAACTCACCTTCTCCTGTTGATTGGCCCAAAGTCACCCAATTGGCTGTTATGTCTAAGGCAGAACTAGAACTCTCCTTCTCCTGGTGATTGGCCCAAAGTCACTCAGCTGGTTTTCATGCCTAAAGTGGGACTAGAACTCACCGTCTCCTGGGGATTGGCCCAAAGTCACCCAATTGGCTGTTATGCCTAAGGCAGGAGTAAAACTCACCCTCTCCTGGTGATTGGCCCAAAGTCACCCAATTGGCTGTTATGTCTAAGGTGGAACTAGAACTCTCCTTCTCCTGGTGATTGGCCCAAAGTCACTCAGCTGGCTTTCATGCCTAAAGTGGGACTAGAACTCACCGTCTCCTGGTGATTGGCCCAAAGTCACCCAATTGGCTGTTATGTCTAAGGCAGGAGTAAAACTCACCCTCTCCTGGTGATTGGCCCAAAGTCACCCAATTGGCTGTTATGTCTAAGGTGGAACTAGAACTCTCCTTCTCCTGGTGATTGGCCCAAAGTCAATCAGCTGGCTTTCATGCCTAAAGTGGGACTAGAACTCACCGTCTCCTGGTGATTGGCCCAAAGTCACCCAATTGGCTGTTATGTCTAAGGCAGGAGTAAAACTCACCCTCTCCTGGTGATTGGCCCAAAGTCACCCAATTGGCTGTTATGCCTAAGGGGGGGACTAGAACTCTCCGTCTCCTGGGGATTGGCCCAAAGTCACCCAGCTGGCTGCCATGCCTAAGGTGGGACTAGAACTTCCAGCCTCCTAGTTTCCAGTCTGGTTTCTTAACCATCAGATTGAACTGGCTCCCCAAGTTGATTCAATGAACGATGGTAAAAAAAAAATTACGTGCAACACTCAACTCAGGCTTAAGTATTAGGTCACAAAAACACCTTTAAGGTATACAGTACCCATTTATAATTTCTTATAGGAACCATGACAGGGTTATTAGCAGTGGAGTAATTAATTAGGTAATTGCTTTTCACTGGGTATGTTTGCATAACAGGGCTCGATCAGATTTGTGCCACCCAACTCAATCAAAGCTGTCTCTTTCGATTCAATTGGAAAAATACTTTTTTTTTACTGAAGCTCAGCCAACCTCATGATATGGCTGTCCATCATTTTAAAAATTCCATGGGAGATCAAATTAAAGCAGTCTTTGCTCTCGCCTGTCCCTATTCAGAGGCTTGCCATGGGGCAGGGAGGGGGGGAAAAAAAGCCTCCCAAAATGAGATTATGCAGAGTACAATCTGATTTTGCAGTTGTTCTAATTTCCTGAGGATGGAACAGATGGTAAGCTGCAAAAAAACCCAAAACAACTTCTCTCATCCAATTCTGGCTGAAATGCAGTTAGGGTAACTCACCCGTTAATAAACTTAGACCCAAACTAGACCGTTTCAGACAAGTGACTGTCTAGTCCAGGGGTAGGCAACCTTGGCTCTTTTATGACTTGCTGACTCAGGAATTCTGGGAGTTGAAGTCCAGAAGTCATAAAAGAGCCAAGGTTGCCTACCCCTGGTTTAGTCTCTTCTTAAACACATCCAGTGATGGAGCACACACGATTTCTGGTGGCAAGCTGTTCCACGGGTTAATTGTCCTCACTGTTAGGAACTTTCTTCTTAATTCCAGGTTGCTTCTCTCTTTGTTCAGTTTCCAACCATTGTTTCTCGTCCTGCCCTCTGGTGCTTTGGAGAATAACGTGACCCCCCCTCTTCTTGGTGGCAGCCCCTCAAATACTGGAATAACTGCTATCATGTCCCCCCTATTTCTTCTTTTCTTTAGACTAGCCAGACCCAAGTCCTGCAGCCATTCTTCGTTATGTTTTAATCTCCAGGCCTTGGATCATCTTAGCTGCTCTTCTCTGAACTTTTTCCAAGGTCGCAACATCTTTTTTGTAACATGGTGACCAAAATTGGTTACAGTATTACAGGTGTGGTCTTTATAAAGTGATATTAATAAAGGGCTTTATAAAGTGATATTAATAGTTTTGTGTGATCTTGATTCTATGCCCCTCCTTTATACAACCCAGGATACTATGATACAGTCATGGCCGAAATTGTTGGCACCCCAGAATTTTTTCCAGAAAATCAAGTATTTCTCACAGAAAAGTATTGCAGGAACACAAGTTTTGCTATACACAGGTTTATTCCCTTTGTGTGTATTGGAACACAACAAAAAAAGGGAGGAAAAAAAGCAAATTGGACATAATGTCAAACAAAACTCCAAAAATGGGCCGGACAAAATTATTGGCACCATTTCAAAATTGTGGGTAAACAAGTTTGTTTCAAGCATGTGATGCTCCTTTAAACTCACCTGGGGCAAGTAACAGGTGTGGGCAATATAAAAATCACACCTGAAAGCAGATAAAAAGGAGAGAAGTTCACTTTGTCTTTGCATTGTGTGTCTGTGTGTGCCACGCTAAGCATGTACAACAGAAAGAGGAGAAGAGAACTGTCTGAGGACTTGAGAACCAAAATTGTGGACAAATATCAACAATCTCAAGGTTACAAGTCCATCTCCAGAGATCTAGATTTGCCTTTGTCCACAGTGCGCAACATTATCAAGAAGTTTGCAACCCATGGCACTGTAGCGAATCTCCCTGGTCGTGGACGGAAAAGAAAAATTGATGAAAGGTTGCAACGCAGGATAGTCCGGATGGTGGATAAGCAGCCCCAAACAAGTTCCAAAGGAATGCAAGCTGTCCTGCAGGCTCAGGGAGCATCAGTGTCAGCGTGAACTATCCGTCGACATTTAAATGAAATGAAATGCTATGGCAGGAGACCCAGGAGGACCCCACTGCTGACACAGAGACATAAAAAAGCAAGATTACAGTTTGCCAAAATGTACTTGGGTAAGCCAAAATCCTTCTGGGAAAACGTCTTGTGGACAGATGAGACCAAGATAGAGCTTTTTGGTAAAGCACATCATTCTACTGTTTACCGAAAACGAAATGAGGCCTACAAAGAAAAGAACACAGTACCTACAGTGAAATATGGTGGAGGTTCAATGATGTTTTGGGGTTGTTTTGCTGCCTCTGGCACTGGGTGCCTTGAATGTGTGCAAGGCATCATGAAATCTGAGGATTACCAAAGGATTTTGGGTCGCACTGTAGAGCCCAGTGTCAGAAAGCTGGGTTTGCGTCCGAGATCTTGGGTCTTCCAGCAGGACAATGACCCCAAACATACGTCAAAAAGCACCCAGAAATGGATGGCAAGAAAGCGCTGGAGAGTTCTGAAGTGGCCAGCAATGAGTCCAGATCTGAATCCCATTGAACACCTGTGGAGAGATCTTAAAATTGCTGTTGGGAAAAGGCACCCTTCCAATAAGAGAGACCTGGAGCAGTTTGCAAAGGAAGAGTGGTCCAAAATTCTGGGTGAGAGGTGTAAGAAGCTTATTGATGGTTATAGGAAGTGACTGATTTCAGTTATTTTTTCCAAAGGGTGTACAACCAAATATTAAGTTAAGGGTGCCAATAATTTTGTCCGGCCCATTTTTGGAGTTTTGTTTGACATTATGTCCAATTTGCTTTTTTTCCTCCCTTTTTTTTGTTGTGTTCCAATACACACAAAGGGAATAAACCCGTGTATAGCAAAACATGTGTTCCTGCAATACTTTTCTGTGAGAAATACTTGATTTTCTGGAAAAGATTCTGGGGTGCCAACAATTTCGGCCATGACTGTATGTAATAGTCTATAATACTACCTGAACATACTTTATTAAATATTATTGTATATAGCTGAAACATTCTACTATGTAATATATTAGCAATAAGATAGGTATTATATGATTTACAAAGTATACACTTTATTATATATTAAAATATATATTTAATATATGCTATACTATATATTTATTATGCATTATGCTATATAGTTGAAGCTAAAACTCAAATCCTTTGGCCACCTAATGAGAAGGAAGGACTCACTGGAGAAGAGCCTAATGCTGGGAAAGATTGAGGGCAAGAGAAGAAGGGGACGACAGAGAATGAGGTGGCTGGATGGAGTCACTGAAGCAGCAGGCGTGAGCTTAAATGGACTCCAGAAGATGGTAGAGGACAGGAAGGCCTGGAGGAACGTTGTCCATAGGGTCGCGATGGGTCGGACACGACTTCGCAGCTAACAACAACATGCTATATAGTATTTTAAATATAATAAAGTAGCTTATTAAATATAATAAAAATAGTTCATGTTATACATATTACACAATTAAAATGTGTAGCAAATATCTATTATGTACAATAACACACGATAAAGTATATTATACTATACAAATATATACTTTATTCTATATTAAAATGAATATAGGTCATATGCAATAAATATTTATTATATATTCTTATTGTATGTCATGATACACAATGAAGCATAACATACATTTCAATATAATCTTAGTCTCTTGTTTTCCCTCCTCTCCTCCTTTCCCGATTCCCCTTGCTACAGGAAATGTCCTCGCCTTACGACCAGAACTGAGCCCAAAATTTCGGTTGCTAAGTGAGAAATTTGTTAAGTGAGTCTTGCTCCATTTTACGACCTTCCCTGCCACAGTTGTTAAGTGAATCACTGCAGTTGTTAAATTAGTCACACGGTTGTTAAGTAAATCTGGCTTCCCCAATGACTTGGCTTGTCAGAAGGTCGCAAAAGGGGATCGTGTGACCCCGTGACGCTGAAGTCGTCATAAATACGAGTCAGTTGCCAAGCTTCTGAAGTTTGAAAAAAACAGCCATAAGTCCCTTTTTTCAGTGCCGTTGTAACTGCGGATGATCACTGAATAAACCGTTTTAAGTTGAGGACTATTGTAGAGGGGGTCCTCGACTTATGACAGTTTTTTTTAGCGACCGCTCAAGGTTGCAACGGCACTGAAAAAAGTGACCGGTGACTGTTTTTCACCTTTACAACCATCACAGCATCCCCACGGTCACCTAATCAAAATTCAGGCGCTTGGCAACCGATTCATATTTATGACGGGTTGCAGCAACCCGGGTGTATGTGTGTGTCCCAGGATCCCCTTTTGTGACCTTACGACAAGCAGAGTCCATGAAGGAAGCCAGGTTCGCTTAGCAACCGTGTCACTAACTTAACAACCGCAGGGATTCCCTTAAGCCAGGGATCTTCAAACTTGACCCTTTTATGACTTGTGGACTTCAACTCCCAGAATTCCCCAGCCAGGCACGCTGGCTGAGGAATTCCGGGAGTTGAAGTCCACAAGTCCTCAAAGGGCCAAGTTTGAAGACCCCTGATAGAGACTTTAAGAGGAGTGGACTTCAACTCCCAGAATCCCTCAGCCAGCGTGCCTGGCTGAGGAATTCTGGGAGTTGAAGTCCACAAGTCCTCAAAGGGCCAGGTTTGAAGACCCCTGATAGAGACTTTAAGAGGAGTGGACTTCAACTCCCAGAATCCCTC
>NC_138209.1:3947071-3954571 GCF_964194415.1 Vipera berus | reverse complement strand
CCATCTTCATTAAACACAACAGTGAAGCTTCATCATAGAAAGTCATGGAGTGTAACATAGATAACATAGATTAACAAGAGTTGGAAGGGACCTTGGAGGTCTTCTAGTCCAGCCCCTCTGCTCAAGCAGGAGACCCTATGCCATTTTCTGGCCAATAGTTGTCCACTCTCTTCTTAAAAGCCTCCAGTGATGGAGCACCCACAATATCTGGTGGCCAGCTGTTCCACCGGTTAATTGTCCTTACTGTTAGGTAGTTTCTCCTTAATTCCCGGCTGCTTCTCTCTCCTTGATTAGTTTCTATCCACTGTTTCTCGTCTTGCCTTCTGGTGCTTTGGAAAAATAGGTTGGCATTCTTCTTTTTTATTACAAAGTGAGTATCCTCGTTGTGATTATGTCAGGAAGTTTAATATAGTTTGTTCTGTAGACTCCCAAGATGTGTTTATCAGGCTGGCTGGGGATTCTGGGAGAGAATAGAATAGAATAGAATAGAATAGAATAGAATAGAATAGAATAGAATAGAATAGAATAGAATAGAAAATGGAATATAGAATAGAAAATGGAATATAGAATAGAAAATGGAATATAGAATAGAAAATGGAATATAGAATAGAAAATGGAATAGAATAGAATAAAATGGAATATAGAATAGAAATGGAATATAGAATAGAAATGGAATGGAATGGAATAGAATAGAATAAAATAAATAGAATAGAATAGAATAGAACAGGGGTGTCAAACTCAATTTCATTGAGGGCCGCATCAGCATTGCGGTTGCCCTCAGGGGGCCGGGTGGGTATGGTCTGGGTGGCCTACTGGGTGGGCGTGGCTAGAGTGCGTATGGCCTACTGGGTGGGCATGGCCAGCTCTACATCGTTGGCATCAAGGGTGCCTATGGGGTCCTGGGCAGGAGTAGGACAGATCTGGGGGTCTCTGGCAGAAGGAGGGTCTCTGGGCCAGGACCAAGGCAGTGGGGGCCATTCCCTCACTGTTTCCAGGATGGCTTCGTGGGCCGCATGAAACCACTTCGCGGGCCGGATCTGGCCCCCAGACCTTGTGTTTGACATGTCTGGAATAGAATAACAGAGTTGGAAGGGACCTTGGAGGTCATCTAGTCCAACCCCCTGCTCAGGCAGGAAACCCTATCCCATTTCAGACAGATGTCTGTCCAATCTCTTCTTAAAAACTTCCAGTGTTGGAGCATGCACAGCTTCTGGTGGCGAGCCGTTCCACTGGTGAGTTGTTCTAAGTGTTCGGAAATTTCTTCTTAGTTCTAGGATGCTTCTTAGTTTCCATCTTCCACAAGCTGAAGTCCACAAGTCTTAAAGTTGCCAAGGCTGGACACCCCTAACCTAGCCTAGAGAATGGAAAATATCTGGCTTTCCCCACCTCAAATGGATTCCTTCAAATCAACATTAGGGAAGGAAGACTCTGATAAGACAACAAGACCATTTTCAGCTCTTCACCCATCTGTGCAAATAGGTTTTAGATCAAAGTTTTCTTAGGACGGGATAAAATTGTCCCTGGCTTCTCCAGAGACTCTTCCCCAAGGGGGAAAAAAAATCTAGGTCCTGGAGATATTTCACAGATTCAAAAGCAGGGCTGGCATTTCTTCCTAGTTCAGAGTCATTGCATTATGATTCTTCCCAAAAGCTTCAGAGCCCTCACATACATATATGTGTATGTATGCGGATATATGCATAATTTGTTTTATTTAATTTTTGTTCACGATTATGCAGTGTCTGTTGGAGGTGGTTGCCCTTTGAGAGCTGTGTGCAACGAAATCTCATTTTAATGTACGCTGACGTTTACCCTATTTCCCAGAAAATAAAACCTAACCGGAAAATGAGCCCTAGTTAGTATGATTTTTTCAGGATGCTCGTAATATAAGTCTTACCTCGAAAATAAGCCCCACTTAAGATCGCCAACTAGACGTACGCGTATAGTACCGTATTTCCTTGAAATATAAGACTATGTGTCTTTTGGAGCAAAAATTACGGTAATATAAGACCTGGTCTTATTTTGGGGAAATATGGTAAAGTGACAATAAAGTTTCTATTCTATTGTATTCTCCAATATTTATTCTATTCTATTCTTTCCTATTCCTATTCCATTCCATATTTTCTATTCTATTCTGTTCTGTTCAGTTCTATTCTATTCAATTCTAATTTCTATTCTAATTTCTATTCTATTCTTATTTCTATTCTATTCTATTCTTTCCTATTCCTATTCCATTCCATATTTTCTGTTCTGTTCTGTTCTGTTCTATTATTTCCTATTCCATTCCATCTATTCTATTCTATTCTATTCTATTCTATTCTATTCTATTCTATTCTATTCTATTCTATTCTATTCTATTCTATTCTATTCTATTCTATTCTATTCTATTCTATTCTATTCTATTCTATTCTATTCTATTCTATTCTATTCTATTCTTATTCCTATTCCATTCCATTTTTCTATTCTGTTCTGTTCTATTCAATTCTATTCTATTCAATTCTAATTTCTATTCTATTCTTATTTCTATTCTATTCTATTCTTTCCTATTCCTATTCCATTCCATCTATTCTGTTCTGTTCTGTTCTATTCAATTCTATTCAATTCTAATTTCTATTCTATTCTATTCTATTCTATTCTATTCTATTCTATTCTATTCTATTCTATTCTATTCTATTCTATTCTATTCTATTCTATTCTATTCTATTCTTTCCTATTTCATTCCATATTTTCTATTCTATTCTATTCTGTTCTGTTATTTCCTATTCCATTACTTCTGTTCTGTTCTATTCCTATTATTCCATCTATTCTATTCCTGTTCTGTTCTATTCTGTAGTTTAATATTCTGTAGTCTAATATTCTGTAGTCTATACTCTGGATTGACGCTTTTAGCAAAATAACTCTTTGGAAAGCTCAAATGATGGCTGTTTTTTTTTTTAAACAGGCAGGGCATAAAATCTTGGAACACGGGGCAATTTTTGGCTTGTGTGAGTGACAAGAGTGACACGCTTTGTGGTGGGGAATGTGGGTTTCGTTTTTTCTCTTGAACCCATCCCTGCTATGTGAAATCAATCACAGCCAGAATGTCAAAAGTCACCCTGACTTCTCATTCTTTCAAAGGATGCGAAACTCACTGTTCTGTCCTGTAGGGTAAATTTCTGGTCACAGATAGTCCTCCAGTGACCATCTGAAGTTATAACAACAATGGAAAAATTTACTTGTGACGGTTCTCACACTTACGACCATGGGAGCATCCCTATGGTTGCGTGATAAAGATTTTTGGGCTTCCTAGCCAGCTTCCGGCAAGCAGAGTCAAAGGGGGAAGGCCGATTTGCTTAATGGCTGCATGATTCACTTAACAACTGCAACGATTTGCTTAACAGCTGCGGCAAAGAAAGGTCGTAAAGTGGAGCAAAACCTAACAACTGGCTTGCTTAGCAGTGGAAACTTTGAGCTCAGTTGTGGACATAGGTCTGAAGACTATCTGCGTTAGACTTGACAAACTGTGTTTCTCATATTCTCAAAGCTAGTTTCAAGTTTGTCTCGCTTGTGCATGAAGGGGTTACTTGTGTGTGTGTTTTTTAAAAAAAATGGTTTTAATTATATTTAATTATAAGATACAGGAGGATCTGGACAGACTTGAACGTTGGGCGCTATCTAACAAAATGAAATTCAGTTAGTGAAAAAAGTAAGGTTCTATATTTAGGCAAGAAAAACCAAATGCACAGGTTTAGGATAGGTGGTACTTTGCTCGACAGTAGCAACTGCGAGAGGAATCTCGGAGTCCCAGTGGACCATCCCTTAAATAGGAGCCAGCCGTGTGCTGCAGCTGCCAAAAAAGCCAACACAGTGCTAGGCTGCATTAACGGAGGGATAGAATCAAGATCAGGTGAAGTGTTAATACCACTTTACAATGCCTTGGTAAGGCCACACTTGGAATACGGCATCCAGTTTTGGTCACCAGGATGTAAAAAAGATGTTGAGACTCTAGAAAGAGTGCAGAGAAGAGCAACAAAGATGATCAGGGGACTGGAGGATAAAACATATAAGGAACGGTTGCTGGAATTGGGTATGTCTAGTTTAATGAAGAGAAGGATGAGGGGGGACATGATGTCAGTGTTCCAATCTCTCAGGGGCTGACCCAAAGAAGAGGGAGTCAAGCTCTTCTCCAAAGCACCTGAAAGCAGGACAAGAAGCAATGGATAGAAACTAACCAAGGAGAGAAGCAACCTAGAACTAAGGAGAAACTTCCTGACAGTTAGAACAATTAACCAGTGGAACAACCTGCCTCCAGAAGCGGTGAATGCTCCCAACACTGGAAGTTTTTAAGAAGAGACTGGACAGCCATTTGTCTGAAATGGTATAGGGTTTCCTGCCTGAGCAGGGGGTTGGACTAGATGACCTCCAAGGTACCTTCCAACTATTATTATTATTGTTATTATTATTATAGTTATTATCAACTTTGTCGGGGTGCAGCAAGGATGGAGCAGCTTTAAAAATAAGGTGCATCCAGTTATTGTTGATTTATCGTTTCTTGCAAAGCGAGTGCCTCTAATTCTAGGCTAGCCTTAGGGAGGGGGAAAAAAAGGGTGGCCTTGTTATTCCAGACTGACTGAAGTGAGTCGTTTTTTTTTCCAGATTTGCTTTGTTTATTAATTCTCACTTTTTTTTCAGCGTTGTCTTAAGTTCAGATGGTTGCTACTGAATACTTGTAAGTCAAGGACTACCTGTGCATATGCAGGAACTGGGCTTGCTGACAATATAATTGTGGCTGTCCTGGCTATGTGGAAAAAAATGTCAGAGTTTCTCATATGTCATCAAGACAGAGATGCAAACGCTGATAAAATGCTGCAGGCTTTGCGACTTAGACATTGCGAAGAATTGCAGCTGTTTGGACTTCACCTAGAGCCAGGGGGGAAAAAATGCCTAAAAGAAAAGCTACAATTGCAGTTGTATCTAAAATTTAGGACACTCCTCATCCAATTGTATCTTTCAGGGAATCCTAAATACCAGGGGTCTTCAAACCTGGCCCTTTTATGACTTGTGGACTTCAACTCCCAGAATTCCTCAGCCAGGCACGCTGGATGAGGAATTCTGGGAGTTGAAGTCCACTCCTCTTAAAGTCTATATCAGGGGTCTTCAAACTTGGCCCTTTTATGACTTGTGGACTTCAACTCCCAGAATTCCTCATCCAGGCACCCTGGTTGAGGAATTCTGGGAGTTGAAGTCCACAAGTCATAAAAGGGCCAAGTTTGAAGACTCTTGGTAAATACTGTAAGCAGAAGCGGATGCAGTGTCTACGTGCCACAGGTAAAGACAGCATTGTTGTGTAAAGTTGGAACAAATTTGCTACAGCTTGCCTGCAGTCGCTTAAGGGATTCAGATGAAGAAAGCTGTGAATATTATGGGCAGAAAAGTTTTGGGCACTCTTGTAATTAACGCTTTGTGGTTTCTTCTTCAGCAAAAATAACAACTTTCTGTTAGCCGAGAATTTTTATTCTTGCTTTCCCCCCCCCCCCTTTCTGGTGGAAGGCTTCTAACGCAGAGAAATATTCTTGCAAGCATTGCGTGTTGGAGACCTCCCCAAATGCTCTTTTCAAGAACATTGCAGAAGGAATTCTTCAAAAGAAGAATGGGAAAAATGGAGAGAAGTAAGAATAGAAAGATTTTTAGCTAGGTGAAAGAAAGGATAAGAAGTCCCAAAGGTGTTTTTCTTTCTCCCCCCCCCCCCCAAAAAAAAAACTCAGCTGGACTTCCTTTGTTTTTCCTTGAAGACTTTTCACTTCGCCTCCAAGAAGCTTCCTCAGTTCTGAGTTGAAGTTCTGTACTATACAGAGGTAGTGACAGATTTTATTTTCCTGGGCTCCAAGATCACCGCAGACGGGGACTGTAGCCAAGAAATTAAAAGACGCTTGCTCCTGGGGAGGAAAGCCATGGCAAATCTAGACAACACACTAAAAAGCAGAGACGTCACCCTGTCAACAAAAGTGCGCATAGTGAAGGCCATGGTCTTCCCAGTTGCAATGTATGGCAGTGAAAGCTGGACCATAAGAAAGGCTGAGCGCCAAAGAATTGAGGCCTTTGAGCTATGGTGCTGGAGAAGACTCCTGCGAGTCCCTTGGACTGCAAGGCGATCAAACCGGTCAGTCCTAGAGGAGATCAACCCTGACTGCTCTTTAGAAGGCCAGATCCTGAAGTGGAAACTCAAATGCTTTGGCCACCTCATGAGAAGGAAGGACTCACTGGAGAAGAGCCTAATGCTGGGAAAGGTTGAGGTCAAGAGAAGAAGGGGACGACAGAGAATGAGGTGGCTGGATGGAGTCACTGAAGCAGTAGGCGTGAGCTTAAATGGACTCCAGAAGATGGTAGAGGACAGGAAGGCCTGGAGGAACGTTGTCCGTGGGGTCGCGATGGGTCGGACACGACTTCGCAGCTAACAACAACAACTATACAGAAGCTGAAGAACGTTCTCAGATAAGAAGGCAAAATGTCTTCAAGGAAAAACAAGAAGTCCAGGTTGCCTTTGGGACAACCACCACCTGGATGGCTGAGAACTTCCATAGATATTCAGGACAAGAATATTTTGATTTTTACATGTGATAACAGCGGCAAGAATCACATTCACACAATACTGGAAAAATGGAAGAAATACCACCAGAGGAAGAAATATTTTTTTTTTTAAAAAAAATACTAGATCGTGCGGAAATGGACAGACTTACTCTTGAGGTTGAAAGAAAAAGAAGAAACAGAATATTTTCAAACTTGGGACTTATTTTTATCAACGGCTGGAGAAAAAAATAAGCACTGTTTGTTGAATAAGTATTATTTGTTGAATAAGTTTGTCGAATACTATTGAATTGTATTAAAAAAATCAAAAACTTTTTTTTTTAAAAAAGGAAGATGCTGTTTCTGGTCAAGCATCAGCTATGAAGTATTGATTAAAAGAGTGTGCAAACTTTTATACCTATAATATACGCTGTTTTCTTCTTATTCTAAATCTGTAAACAGTTGCACATAAATAGAAAATACATACTGACATTTGCAAAAAGATGTTTCTTTTTAGCTCTGGGCCCTGCGGAGTTTTTTGCCAGCTTCTATTTATTCAGAAAGCTGACATGTCTCAACTTTTGCCTACGACTAATACATTAAATTTAATAATTATAATTATAATAAATACAAAGCCTTAATTTTAGGCTTTCCCAGATGGCTGCTCTTCCTATACTATATAAGGTTTACTCCGGACTAATAACGCCACGCGAATCAGGTTATCCTGTTCAAGAGTCAAATAAACCACGTTTGCTTCGTGTTTTTATTTAGGGAGGGCAAAATCAAAATGGAGTCAATATAAAGAGTTTTGTGCTTTGTTTGGAACAGCTTCGTAGTGGTGGTGTGTTCTTGTACCATCTAACCTACAGTAATGATCTGCTTCACCCATTGTGCAGCTAAACAATTGTAGGTCGTCTGGGTTTTGGTTTAGTGCAGGGGTCTTCAAACTTGGCCCTTTTA